>NW_026549455.1:0-5531 GCF_027596085.1 Anoplopoma fimbria | reverse complement strand
AACAATGACAATAACTAACAAAACAATGACAATAACTGACAATAACAATAACAATATAACTATAACAATGACAATAACTATAACAATAACAATAACAATGACAATAACTATAACAATAACAATAACAATAACAATAACAATAACAATAACAATAACTATAACGATAACAATAACAATAACAATAACAATGACAATAACTATAACAATAACAATAACAATAACTATAACAATAACAATAACAATGACAATAACTATAACAACGACAATAACTATAACAATGACAATAACTATAACAATAACAATAACAATGACAATAACTATAACAACGACAATAACAATAACAATGACAATAACTATAACAATAACAATAACAATAACTATAACAATAACAATAACAATGACAATAACTATAACAATAACAATGACAATAACTATAACTATAACAATAACCATAACAATAACTATAACAATAACAGTGACAATAACAATAACTATAACAATAACAATAACTATAACTATAACAATAACTATAACAATAACTATAACAATAACAATGACAATAACAATAACTATAACAATAACTATAACAATAACTATAACAATAACTATAACAATAACAATAACTATAACTATAACAATAACTATAACAATAACAATAACAATGACAATAACAATAACTATAACAATAACTATAACTATAACAATAACTATAACAATAACTATAACAATAACAATGACAATAACAATAACTATAACAATAACAATAACTATAACAATAACTATAACAATAACAATAACAATGACAATAACAATGACAATAACTATAACAATAACTATAACTATAACAATAACTATAACAATAACTATAACAATAACTATAACAATAACAATAACAATAACTATAACTATAACAATAACTATAACAATAACAATGACAATAACAATAACTATAACAATAACTATAACTATAACAATAACTATAACAATAACTATAACAATAACAATGACAATAACAATAACTATAACAATAACAATAACAATAACTATAACAATAACTATAACTATAACAATAACTATAACAATAACTATAACTATAACAATAACTATAACAATAACTATAACAATAACAATGACAATAACAATAACAATAACAATAACTATAACAATAACTATAACAATAACAATCACAATAACAATGACAATAACTATAACAATAACAATAGCAGTGTTTTGCATTCTGTCAAATCCTTTATATTTTTGTTCGGCCTGAAGGCAAAAACATGTTCAGTCTTCAGTCCGACTGTCAGAGTGTGTGTGTGTGTGTGTGTGTGTGTGTGTGTGTGTGTGTGTGTGTGTGTGTGTGTGTGTGTGTGTGTGTGTGTGTGTGTGTGTGTGTGTGTGTGTGTGTGTGTGTGTGTGTGTGTGTCTGTGTGTGTGTTAATCCAACAGGGGATTGAGACGATAGCAGGTTAGTTTCTGCTGAGGCGGCGTTCAGACAGTTAGTGAGCGCTGTTCATGCTTTTGTCTTCAGGAGAGACTAATTGAATCTGTGTGTGTGTGTGTGTGTGTGTGTGTGTGTGTGTGTGTGTGTGTGTGTGTGTGTGTGTGTGTGTGTGTGTGTGTGTGTGTGTGTGTGTGTGTGTGTGTGTGGTCTATAGATAGCAGTAGAAACTGCAGTCAAAGTTATTTAATGTGTCGACTTTAGCAAAACAGAAAGTCCTTTTAAAACTGAAGGCTGAGACATCTCAACACAAAATACTACTATAAATACTACTATAAATACAACTATAAATACTACTATAAATACTACTATAAATACAACTATAAATACTATAAATACTACTATAAATACAACTATAAATACTACTATAAATACAACTATAAATAATACTATAAATACAACTATAAATACTACTATAAATACAACTATAAATACTACTATAAATACTACTATAAATACTACTATAAATACTACTATAAATACTACTATAAATACTACTATAAATACTACTATATAAATACTACTATAAATACTACTATAAATACTACTATAAATACTACTATAAATACTACTATAAATACTACTATAAATACAACTATAAATACTACTATAAATACAACTATAAATACAACTATAAATAATACTATAAATACAACTATAAATACTACTATAAATACAACTATAAATACTACTATAAATACAACTATAAATACTACTATAAATACAACTATAAATACTATAAATACTATAAATACTACTATAAATACAACTATAAATACTACTATAAATAATACTATAAATACTACTATAAATACTACTATAAATACTACTATAAATACTACTATAAATACTACTATAAATACTACTATAAATAATACTATAAATACTACTATAAATAAACTATAAATACTACTATAAATACTACTATAAATACTATAAATACTACTATAAATAATACTATAAATACTACTATAAATACTACTATATAAATACTACTATATAAATACTACTATAAATAATACTATAAATACTACTATAAATACTACTATAAATACTACTATATAAATACTACTATAAATACTACTATAAATACAACTATAAATACTACTATAAATAATACTATAAATACTACTATAAATACTACTATAAATATAATAAATACTACTATATAAATACTACTATAAATACTACTATAAATACTACTATAAATAATACTATAAATACTACTATAAATAATACTATAAATACTACTATAAATACAACTATAAATACTAATATAAATACTACTATATAAATACTACTATAAATACTACTATAAATACTACTATAAATAATACTATAAATACTACTATAAATACTACTAAAATACTACTATAAATACAACTATAAATACTACTATAAATACTACTATAAATACTACTATAAATACTACTATAAATACAACTATAAATACTACTATAAATAATACTATAAATACTACTATAAATACTACTATAAATACTACTATATAAATACTACTATAAATACTACTATAAATAATACTATAAATACTACTATAAATACTACTATAAATAATACTATAAATACTACTATAAATACTACTATAAATACAACTATAAATACTACTATAAATACTACTATAAATACTACTATAAATACTACTATAAATACAACTATAAATACTACTATAAATACTACTATAAAATACTACTATAAATACTACTATAAATACTACTATATAAATACTACTATAAATACAACTATAAATACTACTATAAATACTACTATAAATACTACTATAAATACTACTATAAATACAACTATAAATACTACTATATAAATACTACTATAAATACTACTATAAATAATACTATAAATACTACTATAAATACTACTATAAATACAACTATAAATACTACTATAAATAATACTATAAATACTACTATAAATACTACTATAAATACTACTATAAATAATACTATAAATACTACTATAAATACTACTATAAATACTACTATAAATACTACTATAAATACTACTATAAATAATACTATAAATACTATATAAATACAACTATAAATACTACTATAAATAATACTATAAATACAACTATAAATACTACTATAAATAATACTATAAATACTACTATAAATACTACTATAAATAATACTATAAATACTACTATAAATACTACTATAAATAATACTATAAATACTACTATAAATACTACTATAAATAAATACTACTATAAATACAACTATAAATACTACTATATAAATACTACTATAAATACTACTATAAATACTACTATAAATACTACTATAAATACAACTATAAATACTACTATAAATAATACTATAAATACTACTATAAATAATACTATAAATACTACTATAAATACTACTATAAATACTACTATAAATACTACAATAAATACTACTATAAATACTACTATAAATACTACTATAAATACTACTATATAAATACTACTATAAATACTACTATAAATACTACTATAAAATACTACTATAAATACTACTATAAATACTACTATAAATACTACTATAAATACTACTATAAAATACTACTATAAATACTACTATAAATACTACTATAAATACTACTATAAATACTACTATAAATACTACTATATAAATACTACTATAAAATACTACTATAAATACTACTATAAATACTATATAAATACTACTATAAATACTACTATAAATACTACTATAAATACTACTGTCTGAGTATTTAGGGACAGTACAGTGTCCTTTACAACATGTTTATAAATACTACTGTGTTGAACTCTGTTGTTGAGATACTTTGTCTGCGCGTTATGTTTATGTTTATGTGTATAAGTACAATGATTCAGATTTAACACACGCACACACACACACACACACACACACACACACACACACACACACACACACACACACACACACACACACACACACACACACACACACACACACACACACACACACACACACACACACACACACTCCTGTCAATATGTCCTAACTGAATCGGGGCGTGTTCGGCTGCAGCCAATCAGAGCTCAGAGCTCTAACCCTAACCCATGAATTATTTACTAGATATGTTTGTTATTATTCATAACTCTTCACTATTACATAGATGTAATAAATGCTTAATTACACTCTTAATTATCTGTTTCCATGACGATTCAGTCCGTCTGGTTTAAAACTGTGTGTGTGTGTGTGTGTGTGTGTGTGTGTGTGTGTGTGTGTGTGTGTGTGTGTGTGTGTGTGTGTGTGTGTGCGTGTGTTAAATCTGAATCATTGTACTTATACACATAAACATAAACATAAACATAAACCTAACCCTTAACCACCTCCATCCTCTAACCATCTCCATTATCTAATAACCTTTGTATTTTTACTACCAGAGTGTACGCCATTAGGCAAAAGTTTCTCCACTAGATGTCTATCTGATAATGCTGTAGCTAAATTTAAAGAAGCGATTTCTTCAGGGTTTAATTCATTAACATGTCTCCATATAGCGGACTCCTACTCTAGCTTTAGTCTGTCTCCATATAACAGAGGACTCCTACTCTAACTTTAGTCTGTCTCCATATAACAGAGGACTCCTACTCTAACTTTAGTCTGTCTCCATATAACAGAGGACTCCTACTCTAGCTTTAGTCTGTCTCCATATAACAGAGGACTCCTACTCTAACTTTAGTCTGTCTCCATATAACAGAGGACTCCTACTCTAGCTTTAGTCTGTCTCCATATAACAGAGGACTCCTACTCTAACTTTAGTCTGTCTCCATATAACAGAGGACTCCTACTCTAACTTTAGTCTGTCTCCATATAACAGAGGACTCCTACTCTAGCTTTAGTCTGTCTCCATATAACAGAGGACTCCTACTCTAGCTTTAGTCTGTCTCCATATAACAGAGGACTCCTACTCTAACTTTAGTCTGTCTCCATATAACAGAGGACTCCTACTCTAACTTTAGTCTGTCTCCATATAACAGAGGACTCCTACTCTAACTTTA
>NW_026549453.1:0-2391 GCF_027596085.1 Anoplopoma fimbria | reverse complement strand
ACTGTTTGTTTTGTTGCCTAAACCTAACTGTTGGTTTTGTTGCCTAAACCAAACTGTTTGTTTTATTGCCTAAAGCTTACTGTTTGTTTTATTGCCTAAACCTAACTGTTGGTTTTATTGCCTTAACCTAACTGTTGGTTTTGTTGCCTAAACCTAACTGTTTGTTTTGTTGCCTAAACCTAACTGTTTGTTTTGTTGCCTAAACCTAACTGTTTGTTTTATTGCCTAAACCTAACTGTTGGTTTTATTGCCTTAACCTAACTGTTTGTTTTATTGCCTAAACCTAACTGTTTGTTTATTGCCTAAACCTAACTGTAGGTTTTGTTGCCTAAACCTAACTGTAGGTTTTGTTGCCTAAACCTAACTGTTTGCTTTGTTGCCTAAACCTAACTGTTGGTTTTGTTGCCTAAACCTAACTATTTGTTTTATGCCTAAAACATGTTGGTTTTGTTGCCTAAACCCAACTATAGGTTCCCTCCACATGTTTCATCACAGCTCTGTTTAGCACTTTAAATTGATGTCTGGAGGCTGCTCGGTGTTAAACCTGTCTCAAGTTCAAGACCTTTTAAACTGTAGATAATCTAAAGCAAAATCATTGTCATACCTAAAGTTTTGGGCTCTTTGGTTCTTTAATGCAACATTATAACACTGCTTTAGTAATGCTTCTCCTTGGGACTGGTGCATGACTATCAAATAAATATATCTCCAGACATCTCTAGGTTGGTGTGTTTCTCGCCACCACTATTTATGGCTTGTTGTTTTTTGTATCTGTTGCGCTAGAAGGCACAGTTTCTGGCCATGTCTATTCAATCAAATGTTGTTTTGTACAGTTCCATTAGCATTGTTATTTTCAGAGAAGCTTTTTCTCAGACTAGCTCCACTTTCCACTTTTCAAGGCGTGGCTGTTTTCTAATTTCTCTTTGGGGAGGGAGATCCAGGAAATGAAAACATAATCTCACCAATATGCATTAGTCCTAATGCACTCACGACTAGAACCCATTTAATTTCCAGTTACAAGGTTGACGCAGCCTGCAGGTTGAACGAGCCAAGCACAGAGTGATGATTGTTGTAGATATTGTGATTCTTTGAAAGAATCTGTTGAGACAAGATGAAAATGAGTGAGTAGATTGGTAGACTAGAAGATACACATTCAAAAGCAGTTCCATTGCCATTTTGAGGCGCAAATGTTTATAACCCGCAAATATCACAGGTTTATCAGCATAATCATACGTAACCCAGCTGTTTTTCTGTTGGAGCAGCAAAAGAAAAGAGTCACATGGGAGATAAAGGCCCAATTCCAGTTCCAGCATCGTTTTTTAAATGATTTCGGTCCATACTAACATGCATGAAAACAAACCACATGGCTATTCGTGTACACTGGGAATGTGGGTGCCGGTGTAAACAGGAAGTTGGTTGCTTAGTTACAAAAAATTGTTTTATTTTAAAAGGCTGTGCTTGATACTTTAGTTCTTCCTTTATAATCTTCCTATATATCCTCAAACCGTCAAATTTCATGGAAAAAAAACAAGCTTGATTTTTCAAGCTTAGTAACAAGGCTGCAGGTCTTACTCACTCTCTCTCTCTCTCTCTCTCTCTCTCTCTCTCTCTCTCTCTCACACACACACACACACACACAAACATTTCA
The DNA here is from genome assembly GCF_027596085.1 of Anoplopoma fimbria. Taxonomy (NCBI): domain Eukaryota; kingdom Metazoa; phylum Chordata; class Actinopteri; order Perciformes; family Anoplopomatidae; genus Anoplopoma; species Anoplopoma fimbria. The sequence continues at coordinate 746 of NW_026549453.1, read as the reverse complement.
TTTACTTTAAAATGAACACTTAAAGATCTCAATTTTACTAGTATTGTACTAAATCTGGTCCACATAGTCTCTCACTCGTTTCCTCGGTTTCGTTGTTGTCTGTTCTCTCACTCGTAGCTCTGCTGGCGGCTGAAGTCTTTGTTGTACTGGAGAACATTTATGCTTTTGTTCTTTTACAGTTTCTTTGGAAACTTCACAATAGTTGTGCAGAACAAAAAAAAGCATTGATGACAAAGTAAAGTCTTCTGTTTGTGTCCATCGTCCTGCTCAAGTCCACAAACCGCGACTTCAAACGTCCGCTATGTCGGGCTGATAACGCTCCTATACACACCGCACGCTAATCACTCCAATAACAGTTGCTTCCTCCTCATGTTGGCAGTATTAGAATTCTAAAATGCAGAATTTAGCTGCACAACAGCTGCTATTATTGACAACAAGATCAGCAACACCTGTAATCTGTTATCCATGTTAAAGACCTGGTAGTTGATCTGTAATCAAGGCTGTTGTTGTTTGTTTTCCTTTGGCGGCACATCATGACTGATGAGACCAAATTAAGCAATGAACGTTGTCTACTTCATGGATTTTACAGGTCTTCGTTTTCCCCCCACACTACGAGGCAACACCAGAGTTTTCAAACTTGACAAGTCTCTACCAGAGACATATACGGTCTTTATGTCCCACTACCTCAGTCCAAATATGTTCACTTTTGTTCACTTATTGCAAAAAAACAGGATGGCGACAAAATT
>NW_026549452.1:0-7153 GCF_027596085.1 Anoplopoma fimbria | reverse complement strand
TATTGGCGGTTCGAGTTGCATTTATCATCTTTCCAAAATGTCATATCTTTGAAAATTAATCTTATACTTTTTTGAAAATAAATTTTGAAAAATATCCTCACTTTTGAAAAATATCTTCAATTTTGAAAAATATCCTCAATTTCTAAAAATATCCTCACTTTTTAAAATATCCTCACTTTTTAAAAATATCCTCACTTTTGAAAATATCCTCAATTTTGAAAAATATCCTCACTTTTGAAAAATATCCTCACTTTTTAAAATATCTATCACTTTTGAAAAATATCCTCACTTTTGAAAAATATCCTCACTTTTGAAAAATATCCTCACTTTTGAAAAATATCCTCACTTTTGTAAAATATCCTCACTTTTGAAAAATATCCTCACTTTTGAAAAATATCCTCACTTTTGAAAAATATCCTCACTTTTGAAAAATATCCTCACTTTTGAAAAATATCGTCAATTTTGAAAAATATCCTCACTTTTGAAAAAAATATCCTCACTTTTGAAAAATATCCTCACTTTTGAAAAATATCCTCACTTTTTAAAAATATCCTCACTTTATTAAAATATCACTTTTGAAAAATATCCTCACTTTTGAAAAATATCCTCACTTTATTAAAATATCTACACTTTTGAAAAATATCCTCACTTTTGAAAAATATCCTCACTTTTTAAAATATCCTCACTTTTGAAAAATATCCTCACTTTTCCTCACTTTTGAAAAATATCCTCACTTTATTAAAATATCTCACTTTTGAAAAATATCCTCACTTTTGAAAAATATCCTCACTTTTGAAAAATATCTCACTTTTGAAAAATATCCTCACTTTTGAAAATATCCTCACTTTTGAAAAAATATCCTCACTTTTGAAAAATATCCTCACTTTTGAAAAATATCCTCACTTTGGTAAAATATCCTCACTTTTGAAAAATATCCTCACTTTTGTAAAATATCTACAATTTTGAAAAATATCCTCACTTTTTGAAAAATATCCTCACTTTTGTAAAATATCCTCACTTTTGAAAAATATCCTCACTTTTGAAAAATATCCTCACTTTTGAAAAATATCCTCACTTTTGAAAAATATCCTCACTTTTGAAAAATATCCTCACTTTTGAAAAATATCCTCACTTTTGAAAAATATCCTCACTTTTTAAAATATCCTCACTTTTGAAAAATATCCTCACTTTTGAAAAATATCCTCGCTTTTGAAAAATATCCTCACTTTTGAAAAATATCCTCACTTTTGAAAAATATCCTCACTTTTGAAAAATATCCTCACTTTTGAAAAATATCCTCACTTTTTTGAAAAATATCCTCACTTTTGAAAAATATCCTCACTTTTGAAAAATATCCTCACTTTTGAAAATATCCTCACTTTTTAAAATATCCTCACTTTTGAAAAATATCCAAAAATATCACTCACTTTTGAAAAATATCCTCACTTTTTAAAATATCCTCACTTTTGAAAAATATCCTCACTTTTAAAAATATCCTCACTTTTGAAAAATATCCTCAAAAAAATATCCTCACTTTTGAAAAATATCCTCACTTTTGAAAAATATCCTCACTTTCTAAAAATATCCTCACTTTTGAAAAATATCCTCACTTTTTAAAAAATATCTCACTTTTGAAAAATATCCTCACTTGAAAAAAAAATATCCTCACTTTTGAAAAATATCCTCACTTTTGTAAAATATCCTCACTTTTGAAAAATATCCTCACTTTTGAAAAATATCCTCACTTTTTAAAATATCCTCACTTTTGAAAAATATCCTCACTTTTGAAAAATATCCTCACTTTTTAAAATATCCTCACTTTTGAAAAATATCCTCACTTTTGAAAAATATCCTCACTTTTTAAAAATATCCTCACTTTTGAAAAATATCCTCACTTTTGTAAAATATCTCAATTTTGAAAAATATCCTCACTTTTGAAAAATATCCTCACTTTTTAAAATATCCTCACTTTTGAAAAATATCCTCACTTTTGAAAAATATCCTCACTTTTGAAAAATATCCTCACTTTTTAAAATATCCTCACTTTTGTAAAATATCCTCACTTTATTAAAATATCCTCACTTTTGAAAAATATCATCACTTTTGAAAAATATCCTCACTTTATTAAAATATCTTCACTTTTGTAAAATATCCTCACTTTTTAAAATATCTCACTTTTGAAAAATATCTCACTTTTGAAAAATATCCTCACTTTTAAAATATTTTTTGAAAAATATCCTCACTTTTGAAAAATATCCTCACTTTTTAAAATATCCTCACTTTTGAAAAAAATATCCTCACTTTTTAAAAATATCCTCACTTTTGAAAATATCCTCACTTTTGAAAAATATCCTCACTTTAAAAATTTTTTTGAAAAATCCTCACTTTATTAAAATATCTTTTTTTGAAAAATATCCTCACTTTTGTAAAATATCCTCACTTTATTAAAATATCTACAATTTTGAAAAATATCCTCACTTTTGAAAAATATCCTCACTTTATTAAAATATCTACAAATTTGAAAAATATCCTCACTTTTGTAAAATATCCTCACTTTTGTAAAATATCTACAATTTTGAAAAATATCCTCACTTTTGAAAAATATCCTCACTTTTGAAAAAATCCTCACTTTTTAAAATATCCTCACTTTTGAAAAATATCCTCACTTTTGAAAAATATCCTCACTTTTGAAAAATATCCTCACTTTTGTTAAAATATCCTCACTTTTGTAAAATATCCTCACTTTTGAAAAATATCTCACTTTTGAAAAATATCCTCACTTTTGAAAAATATCCTCACTTTTGAAAAATATCCTCACTTTTGAAAAATATCCTCACTTTGTTAAAATACTTCACTTTTGAAAAATATCCTCACTTTTGAAAAATATCCTCACTTTTGAAAAATATCCTCACTTTTGAAAATATCCTCACTTTTGAAAAATATCCTCACTTTTGAAAAATATCCTCACTTTCTAAAAATATCCTCACTTTTGAAAAATATCCTCTTTTTTGAAAATTTTTTTGAAAAATCCTCATCCTCACTTTTTAAAATATCCTCACTTTTTAAAATATCCTCACTTTTATCCTCAAAAAATATCCTCACTTTTGAAAATATCCTCACTTTTTTGAAAAATATCCTCACTTTTGAAAAATATCCTCACTTTTGAAAAATATCCTCACTTTTGTAAAATATCGTCACTTTTTAAAAATATCCTCACTTTTGAAAAATATCCTCACTTTTGAAAAATATCCTCACTTTTGAAAAATATCCTCACTTTTGAAAAATATCCTCACTTTTGAAAAATATCCTCACTTTGTTAAAATACTTCACTTTTGTAAAATATCCTCACTTTATTAAAATATCTCACTTTTGAAAAATATCCTCACTTTTTAAAAATATCCTCACTTTTTAAAAATATCCTCACTTTTGTTAAAATATCACTTTTGTAAAATATCCTCACTTTTGAAAATATCTATCACTTTTGAAAAATATCCTCACTTTTGAAAATATCCTCACTTTTGAAAAATATCCTCACTTTTGAAAAATATATCCTCACTTTATTAAAATATCCTCACTTTTTAAAAATGTCCTCACTTTTGAAAATATCCTCACTGTTTAAAATATCTCACTTTTGAAAAATATCCTCACTTTTGAAAAAATATCTTTGAAAAATATTTTTTGAAAAATATCCTCACTTTTGAAAAATATCACTTTTGAAAATATCACTTTTGAAAAATATCCTCACTTTTTAAAATATCTCAATTTTTTTAAAATATCCTCACTTTTGAAAAATATCCTCACTTTTGAAAAATATCCTCAAATTTGAAAAATATCCTCACTTTTGAAAAATATCCTCAAAATTTTTTTGAAAAATATCCTCACTTTTGAAAAATATCCTCACTTTTTAAAAATATCCTCACTTTTGAAAAAATATCTCACTTTTGAAAAATATCCTCACTTTTGAAAAATATCCTCACTTTTGAAAAATATCCTCACTTTTTAAAAATATCCTCACTTTTGAAAAATATCCTCACTTTTGAAAAATATCCTCACTTTTGAAAAATATCATCACTTTTGAAAAATATCATCACTTTCTAAAAATATCCTCACTTTTGAAAAATATCCTCACTTTTGAAAAATATCCTCACTTTTGAAAATATCCTCACTTTATTAAAATATCCTCACTTTTTAAAATATCTCACTTTTGAAAAATATCCTCACTTTTGAAAAATCCTCACTTTTGAAAAATATCTACTCACTTTTGAAAAATATCCTCACTTTTGAAAAATATCCTCACTTTTGAAAAATATCCTCAATTTTGAAAAATATCCTCACTTTTGAAAAATATCCTCACTTTATCCTCACTTTGGAAAATATCCTCACTTTTTAAAAATATCCTCACTTTTGAAAAATATCCTCACTTTTGAAAAATATCCTCACTTTTGAAAAATATCCTCACTTTTGTAAAATATCCTCACTTTTGAAAATATCCTCACTTTTGAAAAATATCCTCACTTTTGAAAAATATCCTCACTTTTGAAAAATATCCTCACTTTTGAAAAAATATCCTTTTGAAAAAATATCCTTTTTTAAAATATCCTCAAAATTTTTTATTTAAAATATCGTCAATTTTGAAAAATATCGTCAATTTGAAAAATATCCTCAATTTTGAAAAATATCCTCACTTTTGAAAAATTTTGATATCCTCACTTTTGAAAAATATCCTCACTTTTGTAAAATATCCTCACTTTTGTAAAATATCCTCACTTTTGTAAAATATCCTCACTTTTGAAAAATATCCTCACTTTGTTAAAATATCTTCACTTTTGAAAAATATCCTCACTTTTGAAAAATATCTTCACTTTTGAAAAATATCTCACTTTTGTTAAAATATCCTCACTTTGTTAAAATATCTTTTTGTAAAATATCCTCACTTTTGATTAAAATATCTACACTTTTGAAAAATATCCTCACTTTTGAAAAATATCCTCACTTTGTTAAAATACTTCACTTTTGTAAAATATCCTCACTTTATTAAAATATCTACACTTTTGAAAAATATCCTCACTTTTGAAAAATATCCTCAATATCTCACTTTTGAAAAATATCCTCACTTTTGAAAAATATCCTCACTTTTTAAAATATCTCACTTTTGAAAAATATCCTCACTTTTGAAAAATATCCTCAAAATTTTTTTTAATATCCTCACTTTTTAAAATATCCTCACTTTATTAAAATATCTACAATTTTGAAAAATATCCTCACTTTTGAAAAATATCCTCACTTTTGAAAAATATCCTCACTTTTTAAAAATATCACTTTTGAAAAATTTTTTTGAAAAATATCCTCACTTTTGAAAAATATCCTCACTTTATTAAAATATCTACAAATTTGAAAAATATCCTCACTTTTGTAAAATATCCTCACTTTGTTAAAATATCCTCACTTTTGAAAAATATCCTCACTTTTGAAAAATATCCTCACTTTTTAAAAATATCCTCACTTTTGAAAAATATCCACTTTTGAAAAATATCCTCACTTTTGAAAAATATCCTCACTTTTGAAAAATATCCTCACTTTGTTAAAATACTTCACTTTTGTAAAATATCCTCACTTTATTAAAATATCTCACTTTTGAAAAATATCCTCACTTTTGAAAATATCCTCACTTTTTAAAATACTTTGTTAAAATACTTCACTTTTGTAAAATATCCTCACTTTATTAAAATATCTACACTTTTGAAAAATATCATCACTTTCTAAAAATATCCTCACTTTTGAAAGATATCCTCACTTTTCACTTTATTAAATATCCTCACTTTTTAAAATATCCTCACTTTTGAAAAATATCCTCACTTTTGAAAATATTTCACTTTTAAAAAATATCCTCACTTTTGAAAAATATCCTCACTTTTGAAAAATATCCTCACTTTGAAAAATATCCTCACTTTTGAAAAATATCCTCACTTTTGAAAAATATCCTCACTTTTGAAAAATATCCTCACTTTTGAAAAATATCCTCACTTTATTAAAATATCCTCACTTTTGAAAAATATCTACACTTTTGAAAAATATCATCACTTTCTAAAAATATCCTCACTTTTGAAAATATCCTCACTTTTGAAAAATATCCTCACTTTATTAAAATATCCTCACTTTTGAAAAATATCCTCACTTTTGAAAATATCCTCACTTTTGAAAAATATCCTCACTTTTGAAAAATATCCTCACTTTCTAAAAATATCTACACTTTTGAAAAATATCACTTTTGAAAAATATCCTCACTTTTGAAAAATATCCTCACTTTTGAAAAATATCCTCACTTTTGAAAAATATCCTTTATTAAAATATCACTTTTTAAAATATCCTCACTTTTGAAAAATATCCTCACTTTTGAAAATATCCTCACTTTTTAAAATATCCTCACTTTATTAAAATATCTACAATTTTGAAAAATATCCTCACTTTTGAAAAATATCCTCACTTTTGAAAAATATCCTCACTTTTTAAAAATATCCTCACTTTTGAAAAATATCCTCACTTTTGAAAACATCCTCACTTTTGAAAAATATCCTCAATTTTGAAAAATATCCTCAATTTTGAAAAATATCCTCACTTTTGAAAAATATCCTCACTTTTGAAAAATATCCTCACTTTTGAAAATATCCTCACTTTATTAAAATATCCTCACTTTTGAAAAATATCATCACTTTCTGAAAATATCCTCACTTTTGAAAAATATCCTCACTTTTGAAAAATATCCTCACTTTTGAAAAAATATCTTTTTGAAAAATATCCTCACTTTTGAAAAATATCCTCACTTTTGTAAAATATCCTCACTTTATTAAAATATCCTCACTTTATTAAAATATCTACAATTTTGAAAAATATCCTCACTTTTGAAAAATATCCTCACTTTTGAAAAATATCCTCAATTTTGAAAAATATCCTCAATTTTGAAAAATATCCTCAATTTCTTTTGAAAAATATCCTCACTTTTGAAAAATATCCTCACTTTTGAAAAATATCCTCACTTTATTAAAATATCTACAAATTTGAAAAATATCCTCACTTTTGTAAAATATCCTCACTTTTGTTAAAATATCTCACAAAATTTGAAAAATATCCTCACTTTTGTAAAATATCCTCACTT
>NW_026549451.1:0-3145 GCF_027596085.1 Anoplopoma fimbria | reverse complement strand
ATTTGGCAAACTGTCCTAATAGCCAGTCAGCTATATGTAGGTGAAGTGCTCTGAGAATATCTGCTCATAACTTTGCTCTCCCCTGCCTCTGTGGGCCGCACCCAAAAATTGCCACCGCTCATGTACACTTTGACCAATCAGAGCGAGGCTCCGATTCTCCGTTCTTATTGGCTGTGGGACTGTCCGGTCACCTTGGCAACGACGTTGGTGCGTCCCTGCGTGTTTCGCCTTCCTATCAATAAAAAGGCCTTTGATAGAATGCAGTGGCCTAATTTATTTAGTACCATGGAAAGGTTTGGCCTTGGCAGGGAATTCATTTATTTGGTTAAGTTGATATACCAATCACTGAAGGCTTCTGTGATAGTTAATAGCATGCGATAAACAGAATTCATGTAAGGGAGGTCTACACTTCAAGGGGGACCCATTATCCCCGATTAAATTCTTTTGAGCAATTAAACCACTTGCTAGGCTTTTGAAACTACGTGTACCAGGAATCCAAATATGACCTGCCACATACAAGATTACTCTGTATGCAGACGATGTCTCATTATTTGTTGCAAACTCACAGGAATCCTTCCGGCTATAATGTCAGTCATACAGACTTTCAGTTCTCTTTCAGGATACAAAATTTACTTTGACAAATTAGTGTTTATGCCAATAGGGTATGATGAGGACACACTAAACTAACCAAACTTTCCATTTTGTTGTTCTACCACGGAATTCATGTAATTTGGGATGGAAATAACTCCCAGTGTTAAAAACTTTTAAGATTGAACTTGTACAGTGTACTTATGGACATCAGGACAAGAAGTGTTAACCTGTTTATGTCACAGTCTGTTTTTTAGATTGAGTCTGAATGGGAAAGTATTGACAGCAAAGTTAATGTGTCTTTGAGAACTTTCCTATATTTTGTATTAAGTCAGTCTAGCCTGAATAAATGGAACAGGAACATACTTTTTTGCTTAATGTCCCACCAAATCCACAAAGATAGGGTGACTCTGATTGTTCGGACACCTTCATGTTTTCTTTTCAAGTCAATTTGTAGTCATGTATCCTAATATCATGAATCACAAACTGTGCAGCATACAACACCCTCCATCCTTAGAACTTTGATCATGATAAGTTAAAACTCAACAAAAAACCTAAACAGAGAAAGAAGACGGAGGAGAGATCCTCCTCCAACATTGCTAAAATTACAGAATGAACAATCAGCAAAACATGGTGATAGCACAGATGAAGAATAATGTTTCTACAATTGGACGTGTTGCAAACTTTATTCAAAATGGTCTAAATGTCAGCTACAGTGAGTCTACACGGTCTAAACACAACACACAAGAGAGTTATTGTTATCTCATTTTATGTTTTTATTTATTCAGTGATTGACTGTTATGAGTCATTGAATATCAGGTTCTCCATCATTTAAATAGTTCCCTCTGTTAACTGCAAACAGAAACCACTGTTCACCTCCCATCAGCATTTACAAGAAATGACAGCAGTTCCTTGAACCCTTGTGTAGTATTAACATTCTGTAAAAATGATCTGCCTTCCCTAAACCCCTAAATGTGTATTTTGCATGAAGAAACAACCGGTCAATCATAACAAACTTTGTGAATTAAACATTGATACATTAGAACAAAGTAAGATAAAAGAAACAACAAAAATAAGGTAATTGGTGGCACTTTTTATGACGCCCATGTCCTTGATTTATTATCAACCTTTATCAAAAATAATCTGATGCATCAAATGTTTTGTTGCGAATTCATGAATTTTTTATAGTTTATTATATTTGCAATTGTGTGATATTTCATGAACTTGGATTTGCACATTTGCCTATTTTGACGTCTGAAGGAAAATACAATACACCCTCCGACCATCAGCGGTCTGTTATACTGGCATAAGTGGTACCTAAAAGGAACGGACCCAGGAGAGAGATTTTGGGGTCGAGGCACCCGGGAAAAAGGATCTGCAGGTGAGGGCAACCAAGGAGAGAGACTGGAGGTGCTGCAGTTGGATCCTCTTGTGCTTTTATTGTTTCTCTTATTTTCTTCTCAAGTCTTTCCTGCTCTTTGCGCATTTTCTCGTTTTTCTCCCTCCTCTCTGCCTCCTGGAACATTTCAGTGGTGTAATGGCTTCCTCCGTTCTCCTCCAATATGTTTCTGATCTTGTCGAGCAGCTCTCTGACCTGCGACTGATCCTTCTCCTCATTATTGAAGACGTGGTAGTGGCCGTTACATTTGTCCACAAGTTCCTTCAGGTTTTCGCTTTCCTTCAAGAACTCCTCAATAGGTTTCCCTTTGAGCAGATCACCGTGGGTAAAGAGAACCATGCTGTATCTGTCTGCTCCCTCTCCAAACAGTTCCTGAATCTTCAGCACTGTATTCTTCTTCCTCTGTGTATCTGCCCAATCTGATGACGACCAGGAAGACATGTGGTCCAGGAGCAGCATAATACATGCACCGGACTATTTCTTCACAGGTTTGCTTTCATTAGTGCTGGTGTCAAACAGACCCGGAGTGTCAATAACAGAAACCTTTTGCCCGTCCACTTCACCAAAGGCCTTTTTACAGACGTTAGTCAAAGATTTAGGGGAGAACTCTGATTTAAAGATCTGTTTTCCCAGAATGGTGTTTCCTGTAGCGCTCTTCCCAACTCCCGTCTTCCCCACCATCACAATCCTGAGCTCTTCAGTGTTGTTTGCTGGGTATAAGGGCGACAAATGGATTGATTATTAATTCTTTGTTGTTGTATTTTAGCTCTGTATTGCATTTGGCACATTTATGATGCAGTATGAAATGGTTGCAAAGATTGCAGTGCTGCAGAATATCCACACCAAATTAAATCGTTCAAAATTGTGCGACGCGTGATTTCCGAAGCGGAGAAAGGTTTCTCCGTCTTGGAAAGCAGTTCTGCCCTCCCCTCAGTTTACACAGGTTTTTGACTTTGACTAAGTTTGGCTAATGCCAACTTTAACCACAAATACTCTGACTTCCACTTTTTGATTGTTGACTTAAAACTAAAAAGAGGTGAAGATGCACACCCTGTCCACATCAATGGAGCTAGGTGGACAGGTTACCAACTAAGTTCCTGGGAATCAGCATCACAAACAACCTGACATGGTCATCACACATCTCCATCCCGATGAAGA
>NW_026549450.1:0-3125 GCF_027596085.1 Anoplopoma fimbria | reverse complement strand
GCGAGTCTCTGGGTCCTTCCTTTGATGTAGCTGCCATTGACTCGCTAGGGTTAGGGTTAGGGTTAGGATAGGATAAGGGATGAAAACCACAGATTCTTGATCCTTTTTGAAAATACACCCTCTTCCGAATGTGGTAGAGCCTTGGAAACGGTCTCCGCCCCCACTAATTAGGCCAAGCCCGATCGAATGGTACCGACCCCGAGTCTGTAGGACTTCGGGAAGGGGAGTGAAACGGGCAAAAAATGAAAAAGGATCAAGACGCCTTTTGAATAACATTTTTTCTGAAGATCCTAACAAACTTTTTCTAAAGTACATCTATAGTAAGTAGGCACGGCCTTTCCAATGGTACTACCCCCCGAGTCTCTAGGTCCTTCCTGTGATATAGCTATAGACTCTGCACATGTTAATTTTTTCCGAAAATTCGCTAAGTGTTTTTTTGGTAGAGGGTTAGGGTTAGGGTTAGGGTTAGGGTTAGGGGTTAGGGTTAGGTTAGGGTTAGGTTAGGTTAGGGTTAGGGATAGGGTTAGAGGTTAGTTGAATAACTTTTTTTCTGAAGGTGGACATATTGTTGAATAACTTTTTTTCTGAAGGTGGTAGAGACTTGGAAGTGGTCTCCGTGTCCACTAATTCGGCCAAGTCCGATCGAATGGTACCAACCCCGACTCTCTAGGACCTTGGGAATGGTTCGAAACCCAAGAAAATATTGGTTTTTCGTGAATAACTTTTTCATGAAGGTCCTACCGTCTTGTAAGTGGTCTGTACTCCCACTAATGACTCCACCGCGGATCTATTGGTACCATCCGCGAGTCTCTAGGTCCTTCCTTTGATGTAGCTGCCATTGACTCGCTAGGGTTAGGGTTAGGGTTAGGATAGGATAAGGGATGAAAACCACAGATTCTTGATCCTTTTTGAAAATACACCCTCTTCCGAATGTGGTAGAGCCTTGGAAACGGTCTCCGCCCCCACTAATTAGGCCAAGCCCGATCGAATGGTACCGACCCCGAGTCTGTAGGACTTCGGGAAGGGGGTGAAACGGGCAAAAATGAAAAAGGATCAAGACGCCTTTTTGAATAACATTTTTTCTGAAGATCCTACAAACTTTTTTCTAAAGTACATCTATAGTAAGTAGGGCACGGCCTTTCCAATGGTACTACCCCCGAGTCTCTAGGTCCTTCCTGTGATATAGCTGCCATAGACTCCCCATGTTAATTTTTTCCGAAAATTCGCCTAAGTGTTTTTTCGGTAGAGGTTAGGGTTAGGGTTAGGGTTAGGGTTAGGGTTTAGGGTTAGGGTTAGGGTTAGGGTTAGGGTTAGGAATAGGGATGAAAACCACGATTACACATGAGAGGATTACATATTGTTGAATAACTTTTAGGGTTAGAGACTTGGAAGTGGTTAGGGTTAGGGTTAGGGATGAAAACCACGATTACACATGAGAGGATTATATTCTTGAATAACTTTTAGGGTTTTAGGGTTAGGGTTAGGGTTAGGGTTAGGGTTAGGGTTAGGGTTAGGGTTAGGGTTAGGGTTAGGAATAGGGATGAAAACCACGATTACACATGAGAGGATTACATATTGTTGAATAACTTTTTTCTGAAGGTGGTAGAGACTTGGAAGTGGTCTCCGTGTCCACTAATTCGGCCAAGTCCGATCGAATGGTACCAACCCCGACTCTCTAGGACCTTGGGAATGGTTCAAACCCAAGAAAATATTGGTTTTTCGTGAATAACTTTTTCATGAAGGTCCTACCGTCTTGTAAGTGGTCTGTACTCCCACTAATGACTCCACCGCGGATCTATTGGTACCATCCGCGAGTCTCTAGGTCCTTCCTTTGATGTAGCTGCCATTGACTCGCTAGGGTTAGGGTTAGGGTTAGGATAGGATAAGGGATGAAAACCACAGATTCTTGATCCTTTTTGAAAATACACCCTCTTCCGAATGTGGTAGAGCCTTGAAACGGTCTCCGCCCCCACTAATTAGGCCAAGCCCGATCGAATGGTACCGACCCGAGTCTGTAGGACTTCGGGAAGGGGGTGAAACGGGCAAAAAATGAAAAAGGATCAAGACGCCTTTTTGAATAACATTTTTTCTGAAGATCCTACAAACTTTTTTCTAAAGTACATCTATAGTAAGTAGGGCACGGCCTTTCCAATGGTACTACCCCGAGTCTCTAGGTCCTTCCTGTGATATAGCTGCCATAGACTCCCCATGTTAATTTTTTCCGAAAATTCGCCTAAGTGTTTTTTTGGTAGAGGGTTAGGGGAGTTAGGGTTAGAGGGGTTAGGGTTAGGGTTAGGGTTAGGGTTAGGGTTGAATAGGGATGAAAACCACGATTAGGGTTAGGGATTACATATTGTTAGGGTTTTTCTGAAGGAGTGGTAGAGACTTGGAAGTGGTCTCCGGTTAGGGTTTAGGGTTAGGGTTAGGGTTAGGGTTAGGGTTAGGGTTAGGGTTAGGGTTAGGGTTAGGGTTAGGGTTAGGGTTAGGGAGTTAAGGGGTTAAGGTTAGGGTTAAGGTTAGGGTTAGGAGTTAAGGGTTAAAGGTTAAGGTTAGGGTTTAAAATTAAAATTAGGGTTAGGGGGGGAATTAAGAATTAAAAATTAAAATTAAAATTAAAATTAAAATTAAAATTAAAATTAAAAATTAAAATTAAAATTAAAATTAAAATTAAAATTAAAATTAAAATTAAAATTAAAATTAAAAAAATTAAAATTAAAATTAAAATTAAAATTAAAAATTAAAATTAAAATTAAAATTAAAATTAAAAAAATTAAAATTAAAATTAAAATTAAAATTAAAATTAAAATTAAAATTAAAATTAAAATTAAAATTAAAATTAAAAAAAATTAAAATTAAAATTAAAATTAAAATTAAAATTAAAATTAAAATTAAAATTAAAATTAAAATTAAAATTAAAATTAAAAAATTAAAATTAAAAAATTAAAATTAATTAAAAAAAATTAAATTAAAATTAAAATTAAAATAAAATTAAAATTAAAAAAAAATTAAAATTAAAATTAAAATTAAAATTAAAATTAAAATTAAAATTAAAAATTAAAAAATTAAAATTAAAATTAATTAAAATTAAAAAAAATTAAAATTAAAAAATTAAAATTAATTAAAAT
>NW_026549449.1:0-3155 GCF_027596085.1 Anoplopoma fimbria | reverse complement strand
GATATTTTTCAAATTGACGATATTTTTCAAAAGTAAGCATATTTTACAAAGGTGAGGATATTTTTCAAAAGCAAGGATATTTTTCAAAAGTGAGGATATTTTTGGAAAGTGAGGATATTTTTCAAAAGTTAGGATATTTTTCAAAAGTAAGGTATTTTAACAAAGTGAGGATATTTTACAAAGGTGAGGATATTTTTCAAAAGCGAGGATATTTTTCAAAAGTGAAGATATTTTTCAAAAGTAAGGTATTTTAACAAAGTGAGGATATTTTTCAAAAGTGAGGATATTTTTCAAAAGTAAGGTATTTTAACAAAGTGAGGATATTTTTCAAAAGCGAGGATATTTTTCAAATTGACGATATTTTTTAAAAGTAAGCATATTTTACAAAGGTGAGGATATTTTTCAAAAGCGAGGATATTTTTCAAAAGTGAGGATATTTTTCAAAATTGACGATATTTTTCAAAAGTGAAGATATTTTTCAAAAGTAAGGTATTTTAACAAAGTGAGGATATTTTTCAAAAGTGAAGATATTTTTCAAAAGTAAGCTATTTTAACAAAGTGAGGATATTTTACAAAGGTGACGATATTTTTCAAAAGTAAGCATATTTTACAAAGGTGAGGATATTTTTCAAAAGTGAGGATATTTTTCAAAAGTGAGGATATTTTTCAAAAGAGGATATTTTTCAAAAGTGAGGATATTTTTCAAAAGTGACGATATTTTTCAAAAGTAAGCATATTTTACAAAGGTGAGGATATTTTTCAAAAGCGAGGATATTTTTCAAAAGTGAGGATATTTTTCAAAGTGAGGATATTTTTCAAAAGTGAGGATATTTTTCAAAAGTAAGGTATTTTTCAAAAGTGAGGATATTTTACAAAGGTGAGGATATTTTTCAAAAGTGAGGATATTTTTCAAAAGTGAAGATATTTTTCAAAAGTAAGGTATTTTAACAAAGTGAGGATATTTTTCAAAAGTGAGGATATTTTTCAAAAGTAAGGATATTTTAACAAAGTGAGGATATTTTTCAAAATAAGGATATTTTTCAAAAGTGAGGATATTTTTCAAAGTGATGGATTTTTTTCAAAGTGAGGATATTTTTCAAAGTGAGATATTTTTCAAAAGTGAGGTATTTTAAAAAGTGAGGATATTTTTCAAAAGTGAGGATATTTTTCAAAACGATATATTTTTAAAAGTAAGCATATTTTTCAAAGTGAGGATATTTTTCAAAAGCGAGGATATTTTTCAAAAGTGAGGATATTTTTCAAAATTGAGGATATTTTTCAAAAAGTGAAGATATTTTTCAAAAGTAAGGTATTTTAACAAAGTGAGGATATTTTTCAAAAGTGAAGATATTTTTCAAAAGTAAGGTATTTTAACAAAGTGAGGATATTTTACAAAAGTGAGGATATTTTTCAAAAGTAAGCATATTTTACAAAGTGAGGATATTTTTCAAAAGTGAGGATATTTTTCAAAAGTGAGGATATTTTTCAAAAGTGAAGATATTTTTCAAAAGTGAGGATATTTTTCAAAAGTTATTTAAAGTGAGGATATTTTTCAAAAGTGAGGATATTTTTCAAAAGTGAGGATATTTTTCAAAAGTGAGGATATTTTTCAAAAGTGAGGATATTTTTCAAAAGTGAGGATATTTTTATTTTTCAAAAGTGAGGATATTTTTCAAAAGTAAGATATTTTTCAAAAGTGAGGATATTTTTCAAAAGTAAGATATTTTAACAAAGTGAGGATATTTTTCAAAAAGTGAGGATATTTTTCAAAAGTGAAGATATTTTTCAAAAGTGAGGATATTTTTCAAAAGTGAGGATATTTTTCAAAAGTGAGGATATTTTTCAAAAGTGAGGATATTTTTCAAAAGTGAGGATATTTTCCAAAGTGAGGATATTTTTCAAAAGTGAGGATATTTTTCAAAAGTGAGGATATTTTTCAAAAGTGAGGATATTTTTCAAAAGTGATTTTTCAAAAAGATATTTTTCAAAAGTGAGGATATTTTTCAAAAGTGAAGCTATTTTAAAAAGTGAGGATATTTTACAAAGGTGACGATATTTTTCAAAAGTAAGCATATTTTACAAAGGTGAGGATATTTTTCAAAAGCGAGGATATTTTTCAAAAGTGAGGATATTTTTCAAAAGTAAGCTATTTTAACAAAGTGAGGATATTTTACAAAGGTGACGATATTTTTCAAAAGTAAGCATATTTTACAAAGGTGAGGATATTTTTCAAAAGCGAGGATATTTTTCAAAAGTGAGGATATTTTTCAAAAGTAAGGTATTTTAACAAAGTGAGGATATTTTACAAAGGTGAGGATATTTTTCAAAAGTGAGGATATTTTTCAAAAGTGAAGATATTTTTCAAAAGTGAGGATATTTTTCAAAAGTGAAGTGAAGATATTTTTCAAAGTGAGGATATTTTTCAAAAGTGAGGATATTTTTCGAAAGTGAAGATATTTTTCAAAAGTAAGGTATTTTAACAAAGTGAGGATATTTTACAAAAGGTGAGGATATTTTTCAAAAGCGAGGATATTTTACCAAAGTGAGGATATGTGGCACCCTGGACATTTGAATGGCTACAATTATTTGCAGGATTGTTAATGTATTAGTGTGTGTTATTAACTTGTCCCCCACACCATTATTTTCTGGTTATTATAATTTAAAACGCTTTGTGTTACTTCTCAATTAACCTGCTTTCACCTTAAGTAATCGGAGGGCGAAAATCACTTTCGCCAATAGGGGGCAGTATCGGCTTCTGTATGGTGGTGACGCTGTAATTCTTTAGAGAAGCAAGTTAGTGAAGCCAAGAAAGGACAGTCAGGATAGCGGCAGTGAAAGATATTCACCCGAGACTGTCTTTCTGTTTGTATTCAAAGGTGAGAGAAGTACACAAGCGTCATATACATTATGTTAAGTTCGAGCTTTTTTCAAAAGTGCCATGTTTTCATGTTTAGGAAGTGTTTATTGTTGACATATAAGGCAGCTAACTAAAGCTAATATCAGTAGCGAGGATAAAAGTAAGGTATTTTAACAAAGTGAGGATATTTTTCAAAAGTGAAGATATTTTTCAAAAGTAAGCTATTTTAACAAAGTGAGGATATTTTACAAAGGTGACGATATTTTTCAAAAGTAAGCATATTTTACAAAGGTGACGA
>NW_026549448.1:0-3552 GCF_027596085.1 Anoplopoma fimbria | reverse complement strand
TTCTCCCAGGATGGACAGAATGCAATAGATGTCATGTGTACAGAATGAACAACATAACAGAGTTACAACACATTCAATGTATATGACATAAATTATTCATATAATCACAGTAGTAAGCAGAGTAATGAAAGAAGAAAATGAAGACTACAGCAGCAATGACTATAGTAGAATTAAAATAATGATATTGGGAATAGTATTAGTAATGGGACTTACAATAATAATAATAATTGAAGTAACAGTGAGTGTCAGCCAGGTCACAGCAGGAGGCACGACCACGGTCCAGGTACCACAACGATTCATGGAAACCTGCGAGGCGAGAAAGCTAAAAGGGCTTCAGGGTAAAGCAAATCCAATAAGCGTAATGGTACAGGGAATAGTAATAGTAATGTGACTAATAATAATAATGGTAGTAGCAGTGGGTGTCAGCAGGGCCACAGCAGGATGCACGATCACAGTCCAGAATTAACCCCGATTAATGGAAACCTGCGAGGCGAGAAAGCACAAGCACTCCGGGAAAGAAGCAAAGTCAGTAATGTGCATAAATAGGAGATTAATTCATAAAGATGGAGGGAGAGAAGAGGAGAGAGGAGCTGAGTGTATCCTATCTAGTCCCTCGGTCCCACCTGGTTCCACAGAAGAGGAGCCTGATAACTGAAGGCTCTATCTCCCATCCTACTTTTATATACTCTAGGAACCACAAGTAACCCTGCATTGATGGAGCGCAGCTCTCTAGTTGGGTAATATGGAACTATAAGTTCCTTAAGATAAAATGGTGCCTGACCAGTTAGAGCTTTATAGGTGAGTAGAAGAATTTTGAATTTTATTCTTGATTTAACTGGGAGCCAGTGGAGAGAAGCTAATACCGGAGTAATATGATCTCTTTTCTTAGTTTTTGTTAGAACACGTGCTGCACCATTCTGGATCAACTGTAGAGATTTAGGAGACTTATTAGAGCAGCCTGATAATAACGAATTGCAGTAATCTAGTCTAGAGGTAATAAATGCATGAACTAGTTTTTCTGCATTTTGAGACAGGATTTGCCTGATTTTCAAAATGTTACGTAAATGAAAAAAAGGCTGTCCTTGAGATTTGTTTTATATAAGAGTTAAAAGATAGATCCTGATCAAAGATAACTCTGAGGTTCTTAACGGTAGTGCTGGATGCCAGAGCAATGCCATCTAGAGAAACTATATCATTAGATAATTGATTTCGAAGGTGATCTGGGCCTAGTAGAATAACTTCAAGTTCTGTCGGAGTTTAACATCAAGAAGTTGCAGCTCATCCAGATTTTTATGTCCTTAAGACATGCTTGAAGTTTAGAGAACTGGTTAGTTTCATCTGGCTTAATCGATAGATATAACTGGGTATCATCTGCATAACAATGAAAGTTTATTGAGTGTTTTCTGATAATATTCCCTAAAGGAAGCATATATGAGGTGAATAAAATTGGTCCAAGAACAGACCCTTGTGGAACTCCATGACATACTCAAAACTGAGATCGGTCTGATAAATACGACTTAAACCATCTAAGTGCGGTTCCTTTAATGCCTATTAGGTGCTCCAGTCTCTGTAATAAGATTTGATGTTCAATGGTGTTGAACGCAGCACGAAGGTCTAACAACACAAGTACAGAGACAAGTCCTTTGTCTGATGCAATTAGAAGGTAATTTTTCACCAGTGCTGTCTCTGTGCTATGATTCACTCTAAATCCTGACTGAAAATCCTCAAATAAACTATTGTTATGCAGAAAGTCACACAGCTGATTTCCAATTGCTTTCTCGAGGATCTTAGAGAAGAAGGGAAGGTTAGATATAGGTCTATAGTTAGCCAACACCTCTGGATCAAGAGTGGGTTTCTTAAGAAGAGGTTTAATTACAGCTAGTTTGAAGGCCTGTGGTACATGGCCCATTAGTAAAGACAGATTGATCATTTTTAATAAATAATTGCTAACTAAAGGTAAAACTTCCTTAAGCAGCCTAGTTGGAATCGGGTCTAAGAGACAGGTGGAAGGTTAAACTTAGAAATAGTTAAAGTCAATTGTTGAAGGTCGATGGGTGAAAAGCCATCTAAATATATTAGATTAGACCACTATTAATGTGTATACCCATTTGGTGACCAATGACATTCCTGGAATAATTCCTGAATTAGCGGCCTACTTTGTAGCAAGCAAACCTGATATTGGCCATATTATCTGCCCAGAGAGAAGCTTATCGTCGGCAAGGCGCCAGGAGGGGAGGAAATTCGACCTGAGATGCTAAACATTGTTGGGCTGTATTGGTTGACATGCCTCTTCAGTGTCGTGTGGAGGTCGGGGACAGTGCCTGTGTAATGGCAGACCGGGGGTGGTGGATCCCATTTTTAAAAAGGGGACCAGAGAGTGTGCTCCTATTATTGGGGTATCACAGCCTCCCCCTTGAAAGTATATTCCAGGGTGCTGAAAAGGAGATTGTCGAACCTCTGATTCAGGAGGAGCAATGCGGATCCCGTCCTGACCGTGGGACACTGGATCAGCTCTTTACCCTTGCAGATCTTTTGGAGGGGTCATGGGAATTTGCCCATCCAGTCTACATGTGTTTTGTGGACTTGGAGAAGGCTTACGACTATGTCCCCTGGGTAGTCCTACAGGGGTTACTGAGGGAATACGGGGTACCGGGGTCGTTGCTATGAGTCATACCGTCCTTGTGTAACCAAAGTGAGAGCTGTGTCCGGATACTCAGGACAATGTCAAACGCGTTTCCAGTGGGTGTCGGCCTCCGTCAGGGTTGTCCCTTGTAATTGATCCTATTTGTGATTTTCATGGACAGGATTTCAAGGTGGGAGAGTGTGTTAGGGGACCTCAGAATTGCATCCCCGCTTTTTGCAGATGATGTGTTTTTTGGCTACCTCAAACAGGACCTTCAGCGCACACTGGAGCGGTTTGCAGCTAGCTGCGAAGCGGTAGGGATGAGAGTCAGTACCTCCAAGCACGGAGTTCTACCCTCTCTTGTTTGGGAGTGATTCACTGCTCCAAGCGAGGAATTCAAATACCTTTGATGTCTTGTTCACGAGTGAGGGTAAAATGGAGCATGAGATGGACAGGCGGTTTGGTGCAGCGTCAGCAGTGATGCGGGCGTTGTACCAGACCGTTGTGGTGAAAAATGAGTTGTTGGTCTGAAAAAGAACCACCATGCACTCTGCCAGCAATAGTCTGGAGATCATCAGTCAGTATGCTCACTACATGCGCTGAGCAAGATTAATGCACGTAAGGCTGCTGGCCCTGATGGCATCCCCGGACGCGTGCTCAGGGCCTGTGCTGGGCAGCTGACTGAGGTCCTGACTGGACATCTTAAACCTGTCACTGGCCCAAGCAACTGTACCCACATGCTTCAAAACCACCTCAATCATGCCAGTGCCAAAACACTGCAGAGAACTAAACTACTTCCGCCTGCTGTTTCACCCCATCATCATGAAGTGCTTTGAGAGGCTGGTCCTGGACTCATCTCCAAAACCTGCCTACCACCCACACGGGACCCTCTCCAATTCTGCCTACCGCCAGAACAGGTGTACAGAGGA
>NW_026549447.1:0-1620 GCF_027596085.1 Anoplopoma fimbria | reverse complement strand
AAAAACTTTATTTATCCCAAAATGGGCAATTTCGTTCACAGTTTCGTCTCACATAATAAATTACTTAATAAAATAAATACAATAAATAGCAATAGGAGATAGACAAAAACATATATCAAAGGCAGTCCAACACACACATTTAACTCACAATTCATTTCAACCCGTCAGTAACAACCACCCTGCCCCGAAACACCCAGCAACACTGGTGTGCTCCCACCTACTCCTGACTTTTGTCATCATTTAGTAACCTGATGGTTGCAGGGATAAAAGAGTGGGGAGTACCTCATTGTTCTTGTCCTGATTGAACAGTAGCGCCGCCCTGAAGGCATTAGTTTAAATTCTTTACTGAGGACATGGTCAGGCTGACTGATAATGCATTTAGCTTTTCTGACTGCTTGTTTGTTCCACAATGAACTTATGCTCTTGAGCTGGATGCCAGTGATCTTAGAGCAGATCTTCACAATTTTATTTAAACTATTCATGTCCTTCACTGACAGACTTTTAGTCCAGCATATGAATGAAAAAGTTAAAAGACTCTCAATGAAAAGATTGGTAAAAAATTCTCAAAATAACTTTAGAGACACTGAAAGAGTTCAGCATTCTCAACAGGTGAACTCTTTGTTGTCCCTTTTTAACAATTACCTCAGTATTTGGATGAAATTTAAGCTGGTTATCAAATACTGTGCCTAGATATTTGTAGGTGTCTACAAGTTGGACTTCCTCCCCATGGATGACACTTGGTTTGAGCGCTCCCTTCACTTTCCTAAAATCTATGACTAGCTCCTTTGTTTTTTCTACATTTAGATCTAAGAAGTTGTTATCACACCAATTAACAAACGATGTCAAAGCAAGGCCATGGCTGCAATGTGGACCTTGGAAAAGGGACAGCAACGCAGTGTCGTCTGAGAATTTAGCTAGATAACTTCCCTGTTGAGAGGACCTACAGCTATCTGTGTACAAAATGAACAACAGGGGTGAGAGTACGCACCCTTGAGGTGAACCAGTATTCGATGTAATGGCCTGGGACAAGTGTCCATTTACAGAGACCCTCTGAGTTCTGTCTGTTAAGAAGTTTAAAAGCAACAACAGTATCTGATGGGGTAACTCAAACTCAGCAGCTAGTCTCTCAATTAAAATATGTGGCTGCATCTTATTGAAAGCAGAAGAAAAGTCTGCAAATAACAATCTAGCATGAGATCCAGGCTTTTCTAAATGTTTATACATTGTGTCTAAAAGGAAGAGTTTTGCATCATCTACACCTTTCCCAGTTTGATATGCAAACTGCAATGGGTCAAGTTTACCACTGACCAGGGACATGATTTCATCCTTAATAATTTTTTCAAAAATTTTCATTACTAAGGATGTAAGTGCTACTGGTCTGAAGTCTTTTAGCTCTTTGGGATTTTTTGATTTCGCTACTGGTATTATAGTGGAGCTCTTCCATATCTGAGGTATCTGGCCTTTCTTAGCACATATTAAAGAGTGAGTAAATACCACACTGAGCTGGTCAGCACAGTAACGCAGAAAGTGCGTCCTACATCAGCCAGCAGCTTTCATAATATTTTACTCTCTCTAAACGGAGTTGTTACTAGTTCCGGGCTATCAAATGTCATTGTGAGG
>NW_026549446.1:0-4316 GCF_027596085.1 Anoplopoma fimbria | reverse complement strand
AACTCGATAATGTTCATTAATACACAGTTTACCTCCAGTTTACGCGACATTACTGCCAAAAGCTGCTATTTGTCACTTTAAGCCCAAAATACAGAAGGATATAGTCTCGAAACTCGATAATGTTCATTAATACACAGTTTACCTGTAGTTAACGCTACATTACTGCCAAAAGCTGCTATTTATCACTTTAAGCCTCCTAAAACACATTTCTGCAGGATATAGTCTCGAAACTCGATAATGTTCATTAATACACAGTTTACCTCCAGTTTACGCGACATTACTGCCAAAAGCTGCTATTTGTCACTTTAAGCCTCCTAAATACATTTCTGCAGGATATAGTCTCGAAACTCGATAATGTTCATTAATACACAGTTTACCTCCAGTTTACGCACATTACTGCCAAAAGCTGCTATTTATCACTTAAGCCTCCTAAAACACATTTCTGGGATATAGTCTCGAAACTCGATAATGTTCATTATTACACAGTTTACCTGTAGTTTACGCTACATTACTGCCAAAAGCTGCTATTTAATTTATCCTTTTAAGCCTCTAAAAACACATTTCTGCGGATATAGGATATAGTTCTTAATACTGTTTACCTGTAATTGACATTACTACAAAAGCTGTTCACTTTAAGCCTCAATACAAGGATATAGTCTCGAAACTCGATAATGTTCATTAATACACAGTTTACCTGTAGTTAACGCTACATAACTGCCAAAAGCTGCTATTTATCACTTTAAGCCTCCTAAAACACATTTCTGCAGGATATAGTCTTGAAACTCGATAATGTTCATTAATACACAGTTTACCAGTAGTTTACGCCATTACTGCCAAAAGCTGGTATTTGTCACTTTAAGCCAAAAACTGAAGGATATAGTCTCGAAACTCGATAATGTTCATTAATACACAGTTTACGCTATATTTCTGCCAAAAGCTGGTATTTATCACTTTAAGGCTCCGAAAAGACATTTCTGCAGGATATAGTCCCGAAACTCGATAATGTTCATTAATACACAGTTTACCTGTAGTTAACTCTACATAACTGCCAAAAGCTGCTATTTATCACTTTAAGCCTCCTAAAACACATTTCTGCAGGATATAGTCTCGAAACTCGATAATGTTCATTAATACACAGTTTACCTGTAGTTAACGCTATTACTGCCAAAAGCTGCTATTTATCACTTTAAGCCTCCTAAAACACATTTCTGCAGGATATAGTCTCGAAACTCGATAATGTTCATTAATACACAGTTTACCTCCAGTTTACGCGACATTACTGCCAAAAGCTGCTATTTATCACTTTAAGCCCAATACGAAGGATATAGTCTCGAAACTCGATAATGTTCATTAATACACAGTTTACGCCATATTTCTGCCAAAAGCTGGTATTTATCACTTTAAGGCTCCGAAAAGACATTTCTGCAGGATATAGTCCCGAAACTCGATAATGTTCATTAATACACAGTTTACCTGTAGTTAACGCTACATAACTGCCAAAAGCTGCTATTTATGACTTTAAGCCTCCTAAAACATATTTCTGCAGGATATAGTCTCGAAACTCGATAATGTTCATTAATACACAGTTTACCTCCAGTTTACGCGACATTACTGCCAAAAGCTGCTATTTGTCACTTTAAGCCCAAAACACATTTCTGAAGGATATAGTCTCGAAACTCGATAATGTTCATTAATACACAGTTTACGTAGTTAATGCTATAACTGCCAAAAGCTGCTATTTATCACTTTAAGCCTCCTAAAACACATTACTGCCAAAAGCTGCTATTTAAGACTTTAAGCCTCCTAAAACACATTTCTGGATATAGTCTCGAAACTCGATAATGTTCATTAATACACAGTTTACCTGTAGTTTACGCCATATTTCTGCCAAAAGCTGCTATTTATCACTTTAAGCCTCCTAAAACACATTTCTGCAGGATATAGTCTCGAAACTCGATAATGTTCATTAATACACAGTTTACCTGTAGTTAATGCTACATAACTGCCAAAAGCTGCTATTTATCACTTTAAGCCCTAAAACATATTTCTGCAGGATATAGTCTCGAAACTCGATAATGTTCATTAATACACAGTTTACGCCATATTTCTGCCAAAAGCTGGTATTTATCACTTTAAGGCTCCGAAAAGACATTTCTGCAGGATATAGTCCCGAAACTCGATAATGTTCATTAATACACAGTTTACCTGTAGTTAACGCTACATAACTGCCAAAAGCTGCTATTTATGACTTTAAGCCTCCTAAAACATATTTCTGCAGGATATAGTCTCGAAACTCGATAATGTTCATTAATACACAGTTTACCTCCAGTTTACGCGACATTACTGCCAAAAGCTGCTATTTGTCACTTTAAGCCCAAAACGAAGGATATAGTCTCGAAACTCGATAATGTTCATTAATACACAGTTTACCTGTAGTTAATGCTACATAACTGCCAAAAGCTGCTATTTATCACTTTAAGCCTCCTAAAACACATTACTGCCAAAAGCTGCTATTTATCACTTTAAGCCTCCTAAAACACATTTCTGCAGGATATAGTCTTGAAACTCGATAATGTTCATTAATACACAGTTTACCTCCAGTTTACGCGACATTACTGCCAAAAGCTGCTATTTATCACTTTAAGCCTCCTAAAACACATTTCTGCAGGATATAGTCTCGAAACTCGATAATGTTCATTAATACACAGTTTACCTGTAGTTAACGCTTAACTGCCAAAAGCTGCTATTTATCACTTTAAGCCTCCTAAAACACACAGGATTAGTCTCGAAACTCGATAATGTTCATTAATACACAGTTTACATATTTCTGCCAAAAGCTGCTATTTATCACTTTAAGCCAAAAACATTTCTGCAGGATATAGTCTCGAAACTCGACAATGTTCATTAATACACAGTTTACGCCATATTTCTGCCAAAAGCTGCTATTTGTCACTTTAAGCCCAAAACAAAGGATATAGTCTCGAAACTCGATAATGTTCATTAATACACAGTTTACCTGTAGTTAACGCTACATAACTGCCAAAAGCTGCTATTTATCACTTTAAGCCTCCTAAAACACATTTCTGCAGGATATAGTCTCGAAACTCGATAATGTTCATTAATACACAGTTTACCTCCAGTTTACGCGACATTACTGCCAAAAGCTGCTATTTGTCACTTTAAGCCCAATACGAAGGATATAGTCTCGAAACTCGACAATGTTCATTAATACACAGTTTACGCCATATTTCTGCCAAAAGCTGCTATTTATCTTTAAGCCTCCTAAAACACATTTCTGCAGGATATAGTCTTGAAACTCGATAATGTTCATTAATACACAGTTTACCTCCAGTTTACGCGACATTACTGCCAAAAGCTGCTATTTGTCACTTTAAGCCAAAAACGAAGGATATAGTCTCGAAACTCGATAATTTTCATTAATACACAGTTTACCTGTAGGCTACATAACTGCCAAAAGCTGCTATTTATCACTTTAAGCCTCCTAAAACACATTTCTGCAGGATATAGTCTTGAAACTCGATAATGTTCATTAATACACAGTTTACGCCATATTTCTGCCAAAAGCTGGTATTTATCACTTTAAGGCTCCGAAAAGACATTTCTGCAGGATATAGTCCCGAAACTCGATAATGTTCATTAATACACAGTTTACCTCCAGTTTACGTGACATTACTGCCAAAAGCTGCTATTTATCACTTTAAGCCTCCTAAAACGAAGGATATAGTCTCGAAACTCGATAATGTTCATTAATACACAGTTTACCTGTAGTTAACGCTACATAACTGCCAAAAGCTGCTATTTATGACCACTTTAAGCCCAAAACACATTTCTGCAGGATATAGTCTCGAAACTCGACAATGTTCATTAATACACAGTTTACCTCCAATTATTTCTGCCAAAAGCTGCTATTTGTCTCTTTAAGCCAAAAACATTTCTGCAGGATATAGTCTCGAAACTCCGATAATGTTCATTAATACACAGTTTACCTGTAGTTAACGAACATAACTGCCAAAGCTGCTATTTATCACTTTAAGCCTCCTAAAACACATTTCTGCAGGATATAGTCTCGAAACTCGATAATGTTCATTAATACACAGTTTACCTCCAGTTTACGCGACATTACTGCCAAAGCTGCTATTTGTCACTTTAAGCCCAAAACACATTTCAGGATATAGTCTCGAAATCGATAATGTTCATTAATACACAGTTTACCTGTGATTAACTATAACTGCCAAAAGCTGCTATTGTCACTTTAAGCCTCCCTAAAACACATTTCTGCAGGATATAGTCTGAAA
>NW_026549445.1:0-30000 GCF_027596085.1 Anoplopoma fimbria | reverse complement strand
GGAAGTGGAGTGGGAGTTTTATTTTGACAATGACGCTTCCATGGGTGGAGCTCCTCTTGGGAAGGTACGCACTTTTATTCTGACTTTTATTAAGTTGTAAATAACATCAGAAGTTAGTGTACATGTCATATAAAGTTGTTTTATCCAGACATTGTTTTGTTTCCACAATTGCAGGTATGTGAGTTTATGTATGTCTTGTTGTATTATTTTCTTAATGTCCAACACGTACGTTAGATTGTTTAATCTATGTAAAGTGTATTTACTTTATTTAATCTTATTTATGTTGATTACTTTATTTAGTTTTAGTGATAATTAATGTATATATGTTCATTGAGGGAAGGCGATGAGCAAGCAGCCACTTCATCCAGACATTGTTTTGTTTCCATAATTGCAGGTATCATATATATGCTGGAGGTCAGTGTGGAAGACAAACTCTGAAAAGCCTGTTATTGGTTTAGCTGTTGCTGGACAGACAATAAAAACAATTGTAAAGATGTATTTGAAGTGTGTCTTGAAAATACATTCACAACGCAGAAGTAAAGACACTACAAATAGTGAGAACTGACCTCAGAGCTGTTGTCTTCTTGTCAGTTGGTGTGAAACTCTGCAGACAAACACTGTGTGAGCACTTCTCGTTTGATGTCCAGCTCCAAGCTCCTCCCACAGCAAAACACGTATTTCTCAATACCAAGTATGGCCAAGTCTGAACTTGCAAATATCATATCTCTCTCTCTCTCTCTCTCTATATATATATATATATATATATATATATATATATCTATATATATATATCTCTATATATATATATATATATATATATATATATATATATATATATATATATATCCTCTCTGGACCTCTCATATATCTATATATATTTTTATATATATATATATATATATATAGAGATATATATATATATATTTTTATATATATATATATATATATATAGATATATATATATATATATATATATATCCTCTCTGGACCTCTCATATCTCTCTCTCTCTCTCTCTCTCTCTCTCTCTCTATATATATATATATATATATATATATATATATATATATATATATATATATATATCTCTATATATATATATATATATATATATATATCCTCTCTGGTCCTCTCATATCTCTCTCTATATATATATATATATCCTCTCTGGACCTCTCATATATCTATATATATATATATATATATATATATATATATATATATATATATATATATATATATATATATATATATATATATATATCCTCTCTGACCTCTCATATCTCTCTCTCTCTATATATATATATATATATCTCCTCTCTGGTCCTCTCATATCTCTCTCTCTCTCTCTCTATATATATATATATATATATATATATATATATATATATATATATCCTCTCTGGACCTCTCATATCTCTCTCTCTCTCTCTCTCTCTCTCTCTCTATATATATATATATATATATATATATATATATATATATATATATCCTCTCTGGTCCTCTCATATCTCTCTCTATATATATATATATATCCTCTCTGGTCCTCTCATATCTCTCTCTATATATATATATATATATCCTCTCTGGTCCTCTCATATCTCTCTCTATATATATATATATATCCTCTCTGGTCCTCTCATATCTCTCTCTATATATATATATATATCCTCTCTGGTCCTCTCATATATCTATATATATATATATATATCCTCTCTGGTCCTCTCATATCTCTCTCTATATATATATATATATCCTCTCTGGTCCTCTCATATATATATATATATATATATATCCTCTCTGGTCCTCTCATATCTCCGACAAACGTCGGCGCTGTTTTCAAACAGGCTCTATCTTGATAAATTGACCGCATATTTTAAGTCTTAACAACTACATTCTCGCTTAAAAAATGTTAAAACTAAATTCCGTTACACAACAACAGCAGTATTTAAATCAGGGGTGGGCAATTATTTTTCCCAGGGGGCCAAATGAGCAACTGAAAATATTTTGGAGGGCCGGGCCAAAATGCCGAACTCAATTATGCATAATATACATTCTATTTCTATATAAAAAGCAGTAAATGGCATTGTTTTGACCGCTGGTAAGAGTGTATGTTATTATTTGGCAATTAAAAGGTGAGGTTAGCTTTCAAAAATATCATTTATTCAAATAGAATTTCCAAAATGATAAACAAAATGTGAAACATTTGACTCATTTTCAGTCACATTAATAACAAAGGGCATTTTGAGTTTCATATACTATTGAAACAAGGATTTTCTTAGCTTTCTAAAGACATCACATCATCTTTGTAGCCAAAATAAACAAGACATGTCACTGAACTGTGTAACTGTGTAAAGAAAAGTGTCCCAGTTTTGTAGCCTTTTTGACTTTACATGCCTATATTAAACATTTAATGTTTTCAGAACTGTGCAAAAAAAAAAAAAAAAAAAAGAAAAGAAAAAGATCAGCAAACAAGAGACGACAATGTCAGTTATCTTATTGAGAAACGACAGGACACAAGATGGCGCCTGCGAGTCGCTCGAAGGCGCCATCTTGTGTCTTTAGAAATTATATTTATTTTTTATTATTTATTTTTTTAGCTGCGCAGCTGGGAATCAAATATATACGTTTGAAAATAAAATAAAAAATAATAAATAAATATATAGTCGCCATTAGCGCTAAAACATACACCGAAACTCCTCCTTCCCAACTGTTTGTGGCCGAGTTGCATCATGGGTAATGTAGGCGGAGGTATAGAAGTTAGATGCTAATCAATATAACTCAAAACCAACTTGTAAAAAAAAAAAAAAAAATCAGAATCTTGAAGGTATAAATTAAATAAATTGGTATATTTATTTGATAAATGTAGTTTATCAAAAAGGGGAAATTATTGTGTGGTTTCCTGTTTTCATTAAAAGTCTAAAAAATAATCAGTTTTGGAGATGGATGGATGGATGGATAGGAAAATGTAAATTTAAATTTAAAATAACATATGTTATATCTGATATATCATCTATGTAATAGTAATTAGAAGGGTAACAGCTCCTCTTACTAAAAGTGAAAAAAAAAAATATATATATATAAAGGTTAGACACCATAATTAACAAATACAAATTAATAAAATAAAAAAATCCGAACAGATGATAGTATGTTTGAATATATGATGCTGATAGAAATGAAAGCACAGTCAGTCTCATGTTTCCAGACGACCCCGCACGCCCTCTGACCTTTGACCTCTGAAGATAATGAGGAGGTGAGGGGGAGTTTCTGTCCGCTGTCACAACAACAAAGCTGGGTGCACCATCTGTCCCCTGCTTTATAGGAACTGAAACATCTCTGAGGTTCTACTGGTTCTACTGGTTCTGAGAATTCATGTGAACCTTTGCTTTTCAGTTTCTTAAAGGGACACTCACACTTTTTTAGGAAATCCAATCTGCCATTTCAAGGCCTTTTAACACGGTTATACATATTACAGAGTTTTCCCCCTGCAAAACAGGTTGAGATATTACATTTTTTATTGAATTCAGAGAACAACAATGAAAGCATTCACACACAAGATCCACATTTACTTGTAACACACATCCAGACTGCAGAGCAAGATGTCATATGTATAAATGTGCTTATTGATATCAGTAAACAAGCTTTATTGTGTGAAAATATCAGCTGTAAATAAGCCTGGCTGTCTGATTTTCATTTAGTTCTTCTGAATAAAGTTTGATTCTGTTTTAATCCACAAAACAAAAAATGCTGTTCAATTTGCAATATTGGATGAAGATAAATAAACTTTAAGAACTACAGTCATGTCAATCATCCTAAAAAGAAAATGTCTTTATGTTTTAACATTTAAAATAGCCCAAAGTCAGAAAGCCGGCTCATCGATTTCATGATTTAATTACAAATGAGAAATCAGTATCAGGAGATTTTGATAAGAGTTTATTTAAACCACCTTAAGTAAGTTGTGCATTTATTATATATATATATATATATATATATATATATATATATATATATATATATATATATATATATATATATATACATATACACACCCTAAAACACTGTTTCAAGCAGCAACATTTCCTCAGAAAAGCTGGAACCTCAATAGATAGATGAGATAAATGTCCGTCTGTAGAACACCCTGATTTATTGCAGCAGCTCGTCTTTAAAACACAAAACGCTCCGATGATGAACGAGGCTCAGCTAGCAGCAGCCTGCTGGATGCTACGACGCTAATAATGCTAATAACAAATAGAATGTGAAAAAAACATATTGAGACGAGTTAAGAGGTCAAAGGTCGGCTGCCTCCTCGCCGCCTCCCCGGCTGTCACACACGCACACACTAACAACACACACTAACACACACTAACACGCACACATTAATTACTGAGACTGTTTAAGGGGAAGCAGACTGAAACGCTCAGCTGCTTTAAAATACATTCACACATTTAATATTCATGGGTGTCACACATCATTGTCTTCTTATTCTGGCGTTGGGGAGGGGGGTGAAAGGGGGTGGAGGTTAAGGGGTGGAGGAGGGGGAGGGGTCTCATTGACAACAAAAGAGACACAAAGGAGGGAGACACTTGTTTCCATCAGGACTGAGGTCGCCTGTGTTTCTTCGCTGATAACGTGTGACTGTTAAAGTGTGAAATGGCGAACGTAAGCTTTAAAAACATCATATTTTAGGACACATTTTTATTGTGTACAATTTTAAACCAAATCCTGTTTTCCACTTTTAGATAAATATCTAAGATAAAAGATAATTCGCCACAATCTGCTGTCACACTAAAATAAAATAAAATAAATAACGAATTAAATATAAATAAACAATAAAATAATTATAAATATATTATAATGAATAAAAAAATATTGTTGACAAGCATTGATGCGATTACAACCTTTATTTTCTTAAAACAAACACCACAAAAACAAAACAATAAAGTGAAAGAAATCATTAGGACAACGTAAAATAAATAAGAGGTTTGATTCATAAAAATAACCCAAAAGTATTCCAAAGAGCTTTTTTCTGTTTTCAGTGGGGACAGAGGAAAAAGTATTAAACTGGGTTCACGGAAGAATGAATTATTTGAAACTTATTTGATGTCTTAAACAAAAATAATCCACAACAAAATATTTGTTTACCTCAAAACCAGAATCAGAATGCAGTTTGCGGTTTGAACATCTAACCTGTTTGATTTTGTAAATTTTGTAAAGGTTTAAAAATCAAAAACACACACTTCATCACTGCTTTCTTCGAACATCATCAGGACACTAGGTATATATAATAGGTATTCAATTTAGAATTGAAAAAAAAGGAGTTGGAGCAGTAGTTTGGACTTCAACTGGCCAACTTCTGTTATGTTTTTAGCTGGTAACAGTTATAATTCAATGTTTAAAGCCTCTAACTCGCCTGGACGTCTTGACCAAAACAACTTTTCCGTTGCCAACATGCTCATGAATATTTTAGATGACTTTGGCTGTTAAAGGCACTTTAATAATTGAAGAATATGCTACAAGAAACAATAGCATTTCTATTAACTTTAGCATTAACATTCTTACCTTGTGGTATAGCTACTTTTACTGAAGTAAGAGGTCTGAATACTTCCTCCACTGGTGCACCATTTAGGCTCCTTAATGCCACATGTGTTTAAAGAAGACTTAACTTTGTCTCCAATCTGCAGTCTATAAATAGGCTCTTTTCTTCCTGAAATAGACGACCATTTAAACTCTGAACTCTGGTGATGAGGAGACAACACTCGTCTTTGAGATGGAGAATGTAAAGAGGAGATGCTGGTGGGGGGGGGGTATCTTCTGATGGATGAACCACACTGATTGTTTTTCCTGCACATACACTTTACCACACAGGAAACACTTTCCCTTTCCTGCAGTCAGAGTGACATTACAATATGACACTCCCTTCATTTTCCGACTTAAAATTCCAAATAATGTACTCATGAAATACTCATTAATAAAAAGAATGAATTATAATTTGATTTCAGGGGTCTGATACATGAATACATGATGTGCAGTAATGAATTAGTTTATAATTAATGTTTTATCTGCACATTTAAGGGGTTTTAGGGGCAAAAATGTAAATTTAAATTGACCAAATAACATGTAGAAGATTTCTGAATTCATACCTCAGAATTTGATGAATTAGGAAAGAAATTCAGGGATGGTTTTCATGTTATCTGGACAAACCTTAAGGTTATTTTAACCCCTTAATAGCCCTTTAATCACACATAATCTGCAAGAATAAATCCTTAAAATATATTATAATAATCCATTTAGTCATCCATTAAATAAGTGGGTTGATCTGGTGTTGCTGGAGATTTTACAAAACAAGGAACAAAAAGTCATGTACCTTTTAAAAATCTACTTCATTTGTTTGAAACCCTTGTATATCTAAACAACTTAAACTGTTCAAAATTGAAATTTGTTAAATACAAATGAAGGAGAAAGTTGTCATATCTTGTTTTTTTACATAATTTACTAACAAGGGACTCTTCTAGTTAAGATGTTTTTAAAGGTTTATTTTTTTTGTCTTTTGGGATGTTTGCTGTTTTCAGGGGTAAATAAAGAAAAGATGAATAATATTTTTAAAGGATTCTTGTTTGGCAGTGACAGCAGCTCAACGTGAGGTCGAGCTCGAGGGAATCAACGGCACCACGACAACAATGACATCACCACTTCAGACCACCAGCATGTGTGTGCGTGTGTGTGTGTGCGTGTGCGTGTGCGTGTGCGTGTGTGTGTGTGTGTGTGTGTGTGTGTGTGTGTGTGCGTGTGTGTGTGTGTGTGTGTGTGTGTGTGTGTGTGTGTAGGCTGTATTTAGACTGACCTAGATCCTCTGCAGTGCTCGTTGGGTAAAAACACACCACATGTAGACAGAGGTCATAAAGCACGTGTCACCTCGGTGATCTTCAGTCAAAACAAATATACGCTCGCTTGTTTATCAGCCAATCAGAATGTTTTTCTTTTTTTAAAGCTGTTATCTGTCTGCCAGGGAAATAAATGAAGAAGAGCAAAACATCTCCCTCACTTCCTGTTTTGAGGCTGGACACGAAGAATTGATGTCAACATCTGACTGTAGAGGTGTGAGGTGACCTTTGTAGACTTAACATGCTCTCCTTTAAACATTATCAAGACCAAAGCCCTTATGATTTCTTCTACAGATCAGTGTTTCCTAAATATCTTGAATACTAGCTTATTATTGTTTTTTATTCCAATTCAAATCAGATTTATTTTAAGTTTCGAGGGTATGATTCTGATTTGGTTTCATATTTATTCTTATCAATAACTACCCAAGATCTTCCTCATTACCAGAGTTTTGGTCCATTTTAAAAAAATAAAAAAATAAATCTTAAGTAAAGAGGTACAAATGAAATACCAAAATATGGTTTACATGTTGTTCTACCTTGTCATTTGTAGGTGGCTTCATCATTTTTAGGGTTGATTGTTAAAAGAAATGTTAAAAGGAATGGCTCCAATATTAACACCAGTGGTAGTAACTAAGTACATTTATAAAGTACTGCTGTTAAGTACAATTTAAGGTACTTCTACTTGTATGTATTTCTATTTTCTGCTGAAGTTATTTGTAAATTCTGATCAATGTAATGAAGTAAAAAGTATGTATTTACCTCGGGACTGGTGTACAAGTACCTCAAAACTGTACTTGTACTTAGATACATTTCACCACTGGGGGAAAATGGAGATAATACAAAAAAACAACAACAACAACAGCAGCAATAATAGCAATAATAATAGTAATAATAATAATAATAATAATAATAATAATAATAATAATAATAATAAACTTTCAAAACAAAGTGCTTCACGTGGTTGAACATGGATTAAAAAACAGGACTGCAATAATGCATATAAAATCATACAAAAAAATAAAATGGAATAAAATACACAACAATAATATGCTGTAAAAACAATAAATAATGATAATGATAATTATTACATGTATTATTATTATGAAACAGATAAGACATGTTGGACATAAAACATTCAAAAATATTTTTTTAATTGAAAAGATGATTTTGCTTCCTCAGATCTTCAAAGACCCTTACTTTTACTCAGAGATATGAAAAGCAGAGCGTATTTGACAAACACGGATTATTTAAAGAGAGTTTTAACTGTAAAAGGCAGCGAAGCGAGCAGCCCCTCTGATAACCAGATCAATGTCCACAGATAGAAGCTCATCCATCACTGATTCAGAGCTCTGCTTCCTGGCTTCCGTCCCAGACTCCAGCTTGCCGGTTGGGGAGGGCATCGGCCCGGCCTCCGTGTCCCGGCCCGACCTCGGCCCCTCGCTGCCAGCCGCTGGCTTCCTGCCCGGCTGCCCGTGGTGCCTGGCTCTGCCTGGCGTTGACCTCCATCATCATCATCGCTCGGTGCCAACAGGAAACAGAGGCTGCTGCAGGAAACAGAAGCTCTGTGTGAGGACAAACACTGCCGTTCACATGGAGCCAGCAGCACTGAGAGACACACCGACTGAATGAGACCAATCAGATCGACATTTATTAAACAGATCCTGATGAGGATGGAGGACATAAAGTCAAACAAACAATCTCTTAACGTCTGTTGTATCTCTTAAAACCACTTTGAAATTACTTTTTTCTATAAATCACAGCTTTATACATCACATTTTATGTTTCAGATGGAAAAATATAATTTGGCTTTTTAAATGGCCATAATGTAAAATGTCAACAAAACAAAAAGAGAAAAAAATGATCCCAAAGGAATACAACTACAAGAGACACAAAATTACCATAAAGAAACGCAAAATTACTGAAAAGAGACAAAAGCAACTACAAACAGACACAAAATGACAAATTAACTACAAAGAGTTGCAAAACAGCTACAAAAAGACAAAAAAAAACACAGACACAATTAGACATAGATAAGAAATGACCACAAAGGGACACAACATGACTGCAAAGAGACAAAAGTGTACTTTAAAAGAGAAGCAAAACAGCTACAAAAAAGACAAAACAACCACAGACAACACAATAGTCACAAAAACAGACAAAAAATTACAAAGTGAAAAGAACTACAAAGACATACAATATGACCCCAAAGGGACACAAAATGACTACAAAGAGACAAAAAACAACTACAAGAAACCACAAAACAACCACAAACACAATTACAAATAGATACAAAATGACCACAAGAGATGCCAAATTTGTACACAGAAGATTTTTACAAAAAGGGATGAATCAACAAAAAAGAGTTGCAAAACAACTTTTAAAAAAAGACCAAAACAATAACAAAGTGAAATAAAACTATATGGAGACAAATGAAACTTCTGTGTGCCTTGCTCCTATCTGTATGAGAGGTGATGGTAAACAATCACAGGATCACTGAAATCAGTCGTCTCGGTCCGCCCAAAGGGAAGTGGTATCTTGACAACAAAGAGGGATGTATATGGCTGAGTGTAAACCAAAATGGGTCACATTGCATCAGGATTTTTTTCGGATACAAGACGCTTGAAATGACGAAGAGTTGACAGGATCTCTGTTGTGTCCAAGTCTCTTTACCCGATCATTTTGTATTTCCCTTAACCCTAACTTAGACCTTTACCTAAACCCTGAAGGGATACACTACAATAAACACTATTCGACTTTGAAGAAAAACCTCTCACTTATTTTTGCCACTGTGTTCCCATGACATCAGAAAATATATATATTTTTTCATTATTATCGCTGAGAGAAAGGGTGGAAAAAATTACAAAGACCCAAAGAAGTAATAAACAGGAGTTATTGTTTATCTTTAATGAGGCACAGATCTGTAGAAAATACATGTCTTAGTAAGAAAACAAACAGTTCAATAAATAAATCCAATAAATCCCAGAGCGAGTGAAGCCGTTACTGCAGCATAAGAGCGTCCGGCAGCCGGAGTAGAAACGTCCACATGGATCCGCTCCTGGGGAAACCCTTCATCTGCCGTCTGGGCTTCCAGGTTTTACCGTCGACGACGAACTCCAGAGTGGCGCTCCTGTTGAGCGTGAGCACCGAGTCGCCCCTCACCACCGCCGTGAACAGCGATCCCCTGCTGTTGGCGAAGTGTCCGGGCAGAGACGACCACTGGCCCGAGCTCAGGTTGTAACAGTCCATGAGGCATCTGAGGAAGTCGTCCGACGGCCCGTTCCTCATCACGTACAGGTTGTCCCTGTGGCCGACCATGCAGTGGCCGTAGCTCTGGCGCCTGATAAGCGTGGTCACCAACCGCCACTCGTCCGTCCCCGAGATGTATTCGTAGATCTCCGTGGTCTCCATCGGCTTCCATAAGCACACAAATATCCTGCTCATGGTTTTGGTGCACGCCGCTCCCGCCGCCGGTCGAGGTAAGTGAGCGGCAAACCCCCACCTCCCGGTCTCTACGTCGTAGGATTCCACCGATGACATCAACGTCCGCTCGTACTCTCCTCCGATGGCGTAAAGACGACCGTGAACGCCCACGAGGCTCAGATTGTATCGCAACTGCGCCGGGCTGGAGATTTGGCTCCAGCTGTTGTCTTCGACGCTGAAGCAGAAACAAGCCTCCGCTACTTGTTTGTGAAGTCCGTGAACACCTCCGACGATGTAAAGTCTGTTGTCTAAAACGGTCACTCCGGCCATGGAGGTGCTGGCCTCTGGCGGAAGATCGGTCAAAACCTTCCATTTGTTAGCGGTTTCGTCCAGGTAGCAGACCGTCCTGGAGGCGGCGTGCATGGTTTCATCCACACTGCAGGTCACATGAGCGCCAACGGCAACGAAAACACTTGGGGTCAAAGACTCGACGTAGGAGATCAGCTCTGGCGTCAAGGATTTCTTGACCTCGGCCTCAAGGTCGGCGTACATGTTTCGGATGAACAGCGCGGCGGCGTGGTACAGATCCATGAGGCCAAAGGTCGCAGCGGTGTGATACATCAGCAGACAGTTGTCCGAGTCAATGAGGTCGACCAGATGCTTGGCGAGCGGCGCAACCTGCAAGAAAGCAGCGCATTCGATGGCCTCTACGATGTCGTCGCCATCCAGGTCGGGAATTTCACCTCGCAACACCGCCAAGACGATAAGGAAACCTCGAGCACGCAGAGACTTGAGGTGGATCTCTTCCTGCCAACACTCCTTCATCCCAGAGCGATACAGAGCTCGGAAATAGTCGCAGCTCTGAACGAGAAACGTCTTCTCCTCAGAGAAGTGAGTCCCTCCGACCACGATAGTTAACTTAGCCGAGGAGCAACGTGGCGGATATCTTTCGTCTTCACCTTCACCGTCACAACTGCTGCCTTCCTCTGCTGACATTGCAATTCT
The DNA here is from genome assembly GCF_027596085.1 of Anoplopoma fimbria. Taxonomy (NCBI): domain Eukaryota; kingdom Metazoa; phylum Chordata; class Actinopteri; order Perciformes; family Anoplopomatidae; genus Anoplopoma; species Anoplopoma fimbria. Next base: position 18,696 of record NW_026549445.1, on the reverse strand, counting down.
CCGACAGTGACGCTCAAGGAAAACCTCCTTCATGAAAATGAAACCAGAAGCTGAAGCGTTTCCAAAAGTTCTCCAGAGAGAAGTGACTCTCTCCGCTCTCTGTTCTTTCACAGCTTGCAAAAATAGACGCAGATAAAAATAGCCGAGAACAAATGACCTGAGTCACATTTCACGTGGAGGGCAACATGTGAAGTCAGGGTCGTTGATATCTGCTGCTGCACACTTAAGGGACCAATTCAACCAAAACACTATGATGCATTTCATCACTTACCTACAGCGGTATCGAGCCATGGCTTTAGTTTCTGTTTGATTCGTAATGTGTTTTGAGAGAGTTTGCTTTTACCAAAATACAATACAAGTGATAAAAACTTAAAAGCATCAAAATGTCCATGACTTAGAGTGAAATTTTATCCCTGAAAGTTCTTTTTGTATTAGATAGTCCCAAAGAAAACGATCTATTTATTGAAAGTCCAGACCGGAGGACACTGAGGTCTCAAGATTCTGTATTTATAAAAATGCAAATTTTCAGTTTTACAGAGAGTTATGTGCTAAGTTCTGGTAGGTGGATTTTGTTACCTCTGCAGAGACGGGTTAGCTATTGCTCCTGTCTCCAGTGTTTATGCTAAGCTAGGCGGCTGCTAGCTCGAGCTCCATAGTTCAGACGTTCATGTTGGGGAATAAAACTTGCAGAATATATTTGAACAGTTACCAAAACGATATCATACCACTCTAGTGTCTGTACGATATATATATTGGTACATCCAACAGCCAGTCAGCGTAGCTTAGCATAAAGACGGGAAACAAGGGTAAACAGCAAGCTGTGGATTTTGATATCTTTGACCAGAGCCAGGCTAGCTGTTCCTGATCTCCAATGTTTATGCTAAGCTAAGCTAACGTACCTTGATATTTAAAGTAAAGACACAAAACTGGAATTGATCTTTTCATCTAGCTCTCTGTCTTTATGCCTACATATTGAGAGTTAGATGTAAAGATAAAATCGATAGATTCCCAACCTTTTCCTTTAAAGTCCTTGATTATATTTAACGGACTTATTTGAGAGGGGTATCGATATTCTACGCTAACTCTCCGCTGGAAAGGGGAAAAGCTTATTTCCTAAAAATATCTACTATTAATATTTCTTTAATTTGTTGCACTTAATGAGTTGAAAGGTCAGCATTCAAATTACAAATTTAACATATAAACACTAGATAAGTACAAAGAAAACAAGACAAATCAGTGTGTAAAGTTGTAAAGTTCCTCTGTGATAATATTCACATTAGAAACTAGACTTTCTTGAGTGGCTTCAGGAACAGTGAGTGAACTGAGATGTCTAACTCTGTGAGAGGCTTTGAGCTCAGATCAGTTTGAAAAACAACAGCAGCTCTTTGTTTGCGTCTTCACATCTGTTTTCTGTCCATGTGTATCTTTACATTCTTACAGTGACAGTGGAGGAGGGGCTGACCTACATCTGGGCTCTGTGGTTTTTCAGGGTGTTGTTCACGCCAAGCAGAAAAACAATATATTATGTGGGGGGAAAAAAGGGTGTAAACAAGTTATTTCATCCGGTCAACATAATGGAGTTTTTAGCAGCTAGTGGTGGAGACCAAAAAAGGAGCTAAAAGCGAGACAATACTGGACTCTTATTTATCAGGTGACACCATCACTCCACATGTATAATCCTGTTACTCTGTAAATTGCTGGATGTGGAAATAAGCAACTTTTTGCTAACAAGTTCAACATATCAGGTTAAAAGGTGATAAATTAATTTGTTTCTGCTGCCTCCAAGTTGCCACCCCCCAATTTTTTTGCAGAATTAGATATCATAATGAGCTCATATGGAGTGTATAAGTTAAGAGTTTGTACTGGATTAAATGATATAAATATAATGTATATTTATGGAATTGGAAAAAAAATTTGAATTGAAACAGCAGCAGAAATAGAATATATTGTGTGGGGAAAAAAGGAGTGTTCATTAATTATTTAATTCAATACATTTTTACTGTGATTTGTCAACTATTCTTTCAGCAAACAGCAGACAGACACAATTAGAGAATAGCTGGTTCAACTTTAAAGAGCCTTTAGACTCTAAAGAAACATATATTTCCATCAGGAGGTGGTGGAGACCAAAAGCAGAGCTACAAGATAGAGAATATTAGACTAACTTTCATCATGTGACACAAAAACAAAGACTCCAAATAAATAATCGTGTTGTTATGTAATAGCTGGATGTGAAATTAGGCAACTGTTTGCCCGCAAGTCACAATTTGTTTCTGCCGCCTCCGAAAACAAACGTAAGTGAATAGTTTGTATTGTATTTAATTATATAAATATAATGCATGAAAATGTTGTATACAAAAAGAAAAATATGTATTCAGATTTTATGAAAACGCAAGAAACTATATTTGCATGTGTAAATATATTTAACAGTATTTGTAGCATCATTTATTTTAAGTAAAAAGATTAATAAGAGGGAATATGCAGAGGAACATGAGTGATGACACAGACAACTAAATATTTTACCTTGTCTCATGCATGTGACTCTGATGTTTTTGAAAGGCATTCTGGGAAATGTAGGAAACCTAAAGGCAATAGGTTCACCTGAAAGTAAACAATGAGCATTTGTCATATAAATATGTATGTTACTAAATTAAATATTTATAAAACTGACACAACTTTATATTATTGACATTAGTATTTTTATAAACACAATTCTTTTAAATCTTATTTTACTTTTTTATGTCACAGTGTTTTCTTATTTTGAAGCATCTCCTCACATGCTCTCTGAGGAGCCGCATCACTGCCGGGTTGACTGAATCCCTGCGCCCGTCCTACTACGCAAAAGTAGTCCGCCTTACTTATAACCGGTTTACGACTTAATCCCCGCGTCACCGACTTTAAATTCACAATTCACCGACACTCCTCGTCCCACCACATAATACCAGCGTGTCAGTTCGGTTATGGAGCTATGATGTTCTTTGGTCCTATTTAAGCTCCAGCCAGGCGGAAGGATCTGTCTGATGTTTGTAAATATTGTCCCCCGGCGGAGCGCGTCGCCAGGCGGAGCGGAGCTGTTCTCTGGGGCTGTTTGACGGATCCACACCGGACTACCGAGGCATGTTCACCGTGCAAAAGTCACATGTTGCACCTGAGAAGCAACCAGGACGTGTTATTTGTTATTTGGGAGAATCCCCGTGCAGCATGCTGCTCTCTAAACTGGGCTCCATCCCGCCCAGCATGGAGCTGCAGGCGAAGCTCCAACCAGGTATCTGTTCACTTAATCCAACTAAAAATTATTTTAAATCCAAAATATAATAAAACTAACTCAGCCGATGTCTTCCTTGGATCCTGCTTTAACACCCTACATGTTAAAACCACATTAAAAGTAACATTTTCACAACGTAAATGCGAATTGTGTTTTAAATTCGCTCATTTGTAAACGGGGTTCCGTGAGGACCACGCTACAGGAGCCCGGGCGTCCAAACCGCGTTGGCGATTCGCTTAAAACCTTTTTATTTTGTGTTTTTTCAGGCAAAGCGGAGAAGCAGCCGTTCGAGAAGATGTACCGGCTGGGTTCGGTGCTCGGCAGCGGAGGGTTCGGCACCGTGTACCAGGCCGTCCGCCTCGCCGACGGGCTGCGGGTGAGCGCGGGGAGAGGCTTTGTTTTGGTCCCGCACATGGCCGCACGCTGCTGGTTTCAAAATAAAAGCCGAAGAAAAAAATAATAATAATAATAATAATAATATTAGTAAAAAGTTTATTTTAATTGTAAATAATAGGTGACAAAACAAATATGTGGACAGTTAGTAGGTGTTTTAGAGATGTTTCAAAGCAGATGGTTTAGATTAGAATATTTCTGTACATTCTAGCCTCTTGTTGTGTGTAAATACATTACATTACATTACAGTCATTATATTACATTACATTACAGTCATTTAGCATTACATTACATTACATTACATTACAGTCATTATATTACATTACATTACATTAGTCATTTAGCATTACATTACATTACATTACAGTCATATTACATTACATTACAGTCATTTAGCATTACATTACAGTTTTACATTACATTAGTCATTACATTACATTCATTAGTCATTACATTACATTACAGTCATTTAGCATTACATTACATTACAGTCATTTAGCATTACATTACATTACATTAGTCATTTAGCATTACATTACATTACATTAGTCATTTAGCATTACATTACATTATTGTATTCGTATTAGTTGTTGCACTCACTGTATTCGTATCAGTTCGCTGCACTTATTGAATTCGTATTTGTTTACTGCACTTATCCTATTCGTAGTAGTTTGTAGCACTTATTATATTCGTATTAGTCTGTTGCAATTATTGTTTTCGTAGTAATTTGCCTCTGCACTATACTTTTGCTCTGGTTTATGCTTTAAGATGCTTGTTTAAGAAAGGAGATGCACTTATGACTTCTGGTGACTAGTAGTTCTCTGTAATGACTGTAATGTAATGCTAAATGACTGTACATTACGTTACATTACATTACAGTCATTACATTACATTACATTACATTACAGTCATTTAGCATTACATTACATTACATTACAGTCATTACATTACATTACATTACATTACAGTCATTTAGCAGACGCTTTTATCCAAAGCGACTTACAGGAAGTGTATTCAACATAGGTATTCAAGAGAATAAATCTGTGAAAACCAACTGGGCAATATGGTTTGGGTTTTGTTTTGAAGGCAGTAACTATTCCCTTTACTTCCGGTTTCACTCTTGTCAGCTGTGCAGCTTGACATCCCAGTTGAGTCTGGCATGTGGTCTTTGTTTTCACAAAGCAACGTGGTCTGTTAAGCCTAACTGTACTCTTATGTTGAAAAATAATTGTTTTGATTTGCTTTATATTCCCTGGGAAACAGGAAGTGGTTCCAATTTTTCTAATATTTTCATGAATTTACCCCAAACTGGTGGGGAAATCTTTTTTATTTCCTTATTATTGAAAGACAAAGAGATTTATTTAACTCTTAACAGTCACATATTTTATTATGGCTGCTGTGTATTATGTGTTTTTACATATAAACTTCTTCTATCCTGTTATATTGTATGTCATAACTGTATGGAGGCTGTGTGTTAATGGTGTTGTTTATGTTTACATGCAGGTGGCGGTGAAGCATGTGTGCAGAGACAGAGTGTCAGAGTGGGGCTCTCTGGTGAGATCATACATGCTTATACCTGTTTATAACAACGTCCTGTCAGATTAATTAACACCTCAGCTGCTATATTAGTTAATTCATCCTTTACTTAAAAAGTCATCAAGATCCTTTTTCAACAGAGACCTGAGTACAAGAAAACAAACATTGACAAAACAATTAAAACACACTATTTACATGCACAAATGTCTAATTAGTCCCACATTGTTTTAAAATCTTCAAATGAAATAAGAGATTTTAATATAAATGTTTCTGCAGCTCTTTCTATCCCGCAGAAGTATAATATTTAAAGACACATTTCAGTTTCCAAGCTCAGTTAAATACTGTATTTGGGCGTATTCAGAGAGCTGAGGCTGTTTCTCGGTTGGGTTTTATAAAGTGTGTTTTAAATACGCATTTTCAAGTTGCACATAAAAAAAAAAACACGAGTGGTAACACCGTAAATAAAAAATATATTTTAATTGCAAGTGGAGGAGGAAAGGATATGCCTTGTGAATAGAAGAGGAACAAGTATAGGCCCTTGTGGGACGCCTTTACTAACTTTAAGAGAACTCGATTTGAAACTGTTTGAAATGAATGATAATTGCATATTTAGTTTTTATCTGCCTATAATATGAAACTTATTGTAATTCATGGACCGTGAGTTGATGGTATGTTTCTCTCTCAGTGCGGCGCGGTGGTTCCTCTGGAGGTGGTGCTGTTGAAGAAGGTGGGCGGGGCGTTTGGCGGCGTGGTGCGGCTGTTGGACTGGTGGGAGCGGGCGGACGGCTGGCTGATGGTGATGGAGCGTCCCGAGCCGGGTCAGGACCTGTTCGACTACATCACGGAGCGCGGCGCCCTGGACGAGGCGGCGGCGCGGGGCTTCTTCCTGCAGGTGCTGGAGGCGGTGCGCCACTGCTACACCTGCGGCGTCGTCCACCGAGACATCAAGGACGAGAACCTGCTGGTGGACCTGAGGACCGGGCAGATCAAACTCATCGACTTCGGCTCAGGAGCCCTCCTCAAAGACGGAGCCTACACTGAGTTCGATGGTGAGTCTGATCATCGGACAGAATCTGAGAGCTGCGGCGCAAATTGTGTGGATTTCTCTTGGTTGGTTTGGCTTTTTAAGTTTCTGACAGTTGAGTTTCACTTCCTGCTACACTCTGACATACTGTACCTAATGTGATGCTGTTGCCGTGACGACTACACAGCATTTGTGAGCCTCAATCAGATCACTGTCTTATGTCATCAAGAGTATAAAACGCCTAACTCTCCTCCCTCCAGGCACGCGGGTGTACAGTCCTCCGGAGTGGATCCGGTGCCGCCGGTACCACGGTCGCTCGGCAACCGTCTGGTCTCTCGGCGTGCTGCTGTACGACATGGTGTGCGGGGACATCCCCTTCGAGCAGGACGAGGACATCCTGAGAGGACGGATCTACTTCAGACGGGAAGTCTCCTCAGGTCAGTCGGAGCGTGACGGGATCACACCACCAGGTTTCACGTCGATGCCTGAACAAAACGTTTCTACTCAACCAGAGATGAGTCAATGTTCTTCATCTCCTCGTGTCTCCGTCACAGAGTGCCGGCAGCTGATTGGCTGGTGTCTGAACCAGAAGCCGGCTGACAGGCCGACCCTGGAGCAGATCCTCCTCCACCCCTGGGTGACGGGCAGCGACGGCATCACGCTCCACGCCATCACAGAGGGCGACTCCTCCTCCTCCTCCAGCCAGCAGAGCCTCTGATTGGTCGACGCAAGGTTGTGAGGATGAGTTTTGTGGTGACGGAGCGAGTCAGGGGTCACAGTTCCGGATGAGGTTGACTGTGTTGCTCCACAGCGCCCCTCCTGTTCACGGACCATGGACCAGCTCCTTGAAGAGGCTCAACACCTTTCAGGTGTTCTTGTTCTTGATTCTTCAGAGTGCCTTGAGTTTGAAAGCTACGTAGCAGATCAGGAGTCGGTCTGCAGGCGAGGAGGGTTCTTCAGAGGTTCCTTTAGTTCAGATTATAGAGTTCTATCCTAAAACAAATGTGGACAAATCACAGAAGAACCAGTTAGTTTCCAAAGAGAAAGTTTTTGTACAGATTAAACCAACGAGATACGGCTCAGTAATATGTTTTATAGGTGCAGTCGGGAGGATTTTTCACTCCCTGCTTCCAGGCCTTATGCTAAGCTAAGCTAACCGGCTGGAGTTTCATATGTAGAGAGTGGCTACTCTCAGCAAGAAGTGAAAAACAGGATTTCCCCAAATGTCGGGAACGTTTCCTGTTCTCTGAGGAACCAGCTACAAACACGACCCGCCCAGAGTCTCAGTTCTGATACCAAAACTTGACTTTTTGTCACGTTTACTTCATTTTCTTTATAACAAAAATGACATAATTTAGTGTTACCTTTTACAAACAGGCCAGGACTTTTCCTGATTTAAAAAAAAAAACAGGCTGAAATTTATCCAAAATATATATATTTTAAATCAGGAAATATCCGAGAAAAGAAAGAAGTGTGACGGTTTTCTCTGCTACACTTCTTCGGGTTAAGTCGTGAGGAAAAACTTTATTTTTCTACATTTGAGGTTCATCAGGACAGTTGGTTGATTGTTTCCAATGTTTAAGCAGAACTGGTTTTGTTGTTTGAAATTGTCTTTGTCGTCTGTTTTGACACACTACGATATCTCATCACGTCTGAAAACATTATGTCCTCCATCCTTGTTCTGCCTCAGTCTTTGCTCATAAAATGCACAGTCAATGCAAATTTTCAGCATTATATTTTGAATATACTGTATGTGTTCGTTTACATATGTATATATTTTTATATATTTTGTACTTTCTATGTTTTATTTATTTAGTAAAGAAATGTTTCTCATCATTTTGTTTTTTTTATTTAAGTTGTCTAACTTTTCTAAAAATGTTTTTCATTTTTGTAAAAGAAATGTAAATGCTCCCTGAACAGGGGAATAAACTCGGGGTCAGTGTTCCTCAGATTCTGATTTATTTTTTTGTTCATTCTGACAAGAAAAATATATTTTTTCATGGAAAATGTTCGAAATAAACCTTGTTGTATATAAACTGATTTTCTGTGTGATGTTTTTGCCTCTTTTACCTACAATTTCATAAATAAATAAATACCTTAGATTTAGATTTTTTTTTTCCTCAAAGCTCATTTCTATTGATTCAGGGAGTCTCTAATAGTGGAGCAAAATATATGAACGTTACATTTTATTTTAAGACCACCCTGATCAAACATTTAATATTGTGCCCGTTTAATTGATCATTAAAGGGAACAATAAGGGGAGACAAACTGTTACGCCCCTGAGAAATGGGGATAAATAATTAGGAGTGAGGAGATGCTGTTTCCTCAGTAAGAACTTTACTGTAAGATCAAGACCACTATGTAGATCACAGTTTAATACTATTGTACCTAAAATTACACAAAGATTCAAGTATCAATGTAAGAAAATCAAAATTTAGCATATTAGCATATAGTTAACATATGATGAATTTGAACTCTTGCATAACTTTATAGTTTTAGTAAACCCTTCTCTTGTCTATGAATTATCTTTTTAACCACATCCCAGTTTTTAACATAACAGATCATGAATTTACCATTTCCTTTAACTTGTATAAGTGCATATTTTCGACTTGTCACACTTCCATTGTAATTATTTGTCAGAACTCTTTAGTTCTCATTTCGAGGGTTATTAAGAAGGCTCATGGTCTGCCATCAAGGAAACAAATGTTAAAACCGCTGAATAACTTCAATTTAAATTGAAAAAAGAAAAAGAAAGATTCAATGCTTTTTAATTGTTGAATTGAAGGAAATCTGTCTGTTTTCGTAACAGAGTTGGGCTACTTTGGGTCATGGCACATTAAGAACCATTTAACGATCCCTGAAACTGCACAAAATGGACAAATAAACCCCTTAATGAACACCTGCAATGTTTATTTTGATATAATGGTGAAATGGACACCTTAAATATTGTCTTCTAGTTCATACCCTGAGCCTTCCACTTAGCACTTATTGTATCCGTATTAGTTTGTTGCACTTATTGTATTCATATTAGTTTGTTGCACTTATTGTATCCGTATTAGTTTGTTTCTGTACTTTTGCTCTGGTTTATGCTTTAAGATGCTTGTTTAAGAAAGGAGATGCACTTATGACTTCTGGTGACTAGTAGTTCTCTTGAATACCTATGTTGAATACACTTCCTGTAAGTCGCTTTGGATAAAGCGTCTGCTGAATGACTGTAATGTAATGTAATGTAATGTAATGTAATGTAATAGTGTGTTAAGAGCAAATCACTTTTTGGGGGCATTCAGGAATGTTTTGCATCCGCTTTATTGTGGCCGGAATTAAATGTAAATGTATATTTTCTTTTGTTTGATACAGAACAATAAAAATGTCCTTATACTTGGACCCAATACTTAATCAGTGATACTTCTTTCTGATTTTGAGCCAATCAGTAACTGTTTATGAATTCTTTATGGACTGAAAGAGTCAAAAGCATTTCAGTGTTGTTTTCCCCATCCATCCAAAGATGCACTTTATGGTTCCCTCTATAGATAAACATCTTGTAAACAAGCTTTGTAAAAGTGTTTGATGTCAATTCAAACCAGATTTCTTTCTAGTTTAGGGGGTATGATTTCAATTTTGTTTCATATTTATTCTCATTATTATCTACCCGAGATCTTCCTTGTTGCCAGTGTTTTGATTTAATGAAATCTTAAGTAAAGAGGTAAAAAAAAAAAGTATGGTTTACATTTTGTACTACCTTGTCATTTGCAAGTGCCTTCATCATTTCAAAGTGTTTATTGTAGAAAGAAATGTGTCTTTTCTCCAGAAAGCAGTTTCATGTGTCTGCAGCGACACCTTGTGGCCGCTGCTGAGACTGTATTTGAGCTTTAACATTCATTCTGAAGAGGCGCTGTGGAGGACAGCTACTGGAGGAGGTCCTTCCACCAACACAGGAACTACACGAGAACAGTAAGCTGCACAGTTTGTGTTTTAATGTGATATTGTGCTATTGTTTGACATGTATTGTTTCATATAAAGATGTGTATATTCACCTTAGAGACACACACCAACAATAAGCTCTGTAAGACTTTAAATATGCAGTTTATTCTGCACTCTAAACCAGACCCCGTGTTAAAAGTGATTTAAATGGTTTTACCTGCACAATAAAGGTGCTTTAATAGTAATGATCAGATATGTTTGGGATTCAATAAGATGTGATGTGCAATTCGGCTGATATAGAAAAAAGAAAACACCAGTCATAGGGGACTAATGTTTGCATTGGCCTATTATAAAAGAAATAATAATAATTCAGATTATTTGGATAAACAAATGAATGGGTGAAAAGATATTTAAAAAATAAATGGCCTAATCCAAAAACATGGTCATTATCATATTATTGCAAGAGAAAGCAGTATAATGTTGCTGTTGTTGTCTGTCTGTGTGTGTGTGTGTGTGTGTGTGTGTGTGTGTGTGTGTGTGTGTGTGTGTGTGTGTGTGTGTGTGTGTGTGTGTGTGTTGTTGTTGTTTTCATCAAAGGGGTCAGAGGTCAAGATGGGTCGCTCCTCCAAAGACAAGCGGGACATTTATTACCGTCTGGCCAAAGAGGAGGGCTGGAGAGCGGGAGCGCCTTCAAGCTGCTGCAGCTCGACCACGAGTTCAACCTGTTCACAGGTGAGACCCGCGGGACACCTGAGACCATGTGACACCCAACAGGTGTCACATGGTCTACGTTACAGCACCCTGAAAAAGGGTGTAACTGAGTCTGGTTGTCCCCTATTTGGGCTCTTCAGGGCTCCTTTGGTGTCCATCTGTCCATCTGTCCCTGGCTGTGTTCTTCTTCTGTCTTTTATTAAATGTCTGATTTGTATGACAGTATGTTTTCCCCTCTCTCAGGTGTGAACAGAGCCGTTGATCTGTGTGCAGCTCCTGGCAGCTGGAGTCAGGTCCTCAGTCGGAAACTCAGGTTTTTACTTCTTTATTTTTATTAACCATAAACTCATCTGGACAGATATGAAATGTATTTCAGTAAAGCCAAGAGTTAACAAGAGTTTTTTCCACTCAGAGGGCAGGAGGAGAAGGGCGATGCTGGTGAGGAGGTGAAGATCGTGGCGGTGGACTTGCAGGCCATGGCTCCTCTGCCAGGAGTCACTCAGATCCAGGGAGACATCACCAAGGTGAGGACGACGAGGACAAACATCATGTTCCACTGCAGGATCTTAACGAAACACAAAGGGAAGTCATCGTCGTTGGTTCTTCTTTTATTCCATTTTGGGGTTCACGTCTCTAAATCTGGGGACCGCTTCAGGAGGTGATGCAAAATCCAAGTTGTAGTTATATTTGAGGAGGTTCCAATGGTCCTGAATGAGGTTTTCTGAGGATCCGTCGCCTCTTTAAAGACGTTTCGCCGTCACGTCCCGGTTAGTAAAACACGAAAAGAAGTACGGCGGTGCGTCACATGACCTCTGTCTTCTTCTTCTTCTTCGTTCCTCTCAGGTATCGACAGCTCAGGAGATCATCCGTCACTTTGAGGGTCAGCCGGCCGACCTGGTGGTGTGCGACGGAGCTCCAGACGGTGAGACACTCCCACTTCCTGTCCGTCCTCGCATGTTCTTAAAGTTCTCCTTTTATTTAATTCAGCCGTCTGGAATTATTTTACTTTCCGTCTCCATAGTAACGGGGCTCCACGACGTGGACGAGTACATCCAGGCTCAGCTGCTGTTGGCCGTGAGTACACGGAGGTGTGTGTTTTGTATTCAGCTGTGATGTCACACTGACGCCCGTTTGTCCCTCAGGCTCTGAACATCACAACTCACGTCCTCAAACCTGGAGGGACGTTTGTGGCCAAGGTGAGTCCAACTTTTGTTCGGATGATTTATTAACTAGAAAGGACTCAGTAGAGTGCAGATCTCCTCCAGGTGAGTCTGCAACGACACAAAGCAGTGTATTTAGGCTTCAATTGTATTTTTAATACAATGCGACCGATCTGGGTGGAGATAACACGATTTCTATTACTATTACTACGTCTTTATAGACATAAACATGGTGAATTAGTACTTAATTAGTAATGATCATGTGATCAATTGTTTTGTGAGTGAGTAAGTGTGCATCTCTGTGTCCGTCCACGGCTTATCGGTTTTATATTGACAGTTAAGGATGCATGCTCAAGGACCTGTAATTTAATGTGAACAGGTATCTCATAAAGATTGAACTCTTCTGGCTCAGATCTTCAGAGGTAAAGACGTGACTCTGCTGTACTCTCAGCTGAAGATCTTCTTCAGTGGTGTGACCTGCGCCAAACCTCGCAGCAGCAGAAACTCCAGCATCGGTGAGCCAATCACACGCCTCAAACAGGAGACAAGCTCCGCCCACCAGCTCATATAGTCATCGTTTACTAACAGTATGTGTCTCTCCGTCTGTTTGTGTGCAGAGGCCTTCGTGGTTTGCCAGAATTACTCTCCTCCTGAAGGTTACGTCCCCAACATGTCCAACCCTCTGCTGGATCATTGCTACGGTAACTACGAGCCCGCGTGGTCCGTGTCTGGATATCAAGACCGTGAGAACATCGGAACAGAACCACAAAGCCTCTAGAAGATAGAAACACCACCAAGTTCCTTCACCTGAGACGCATTGTGTTTGTTGAGAAGTCGTTCAGCTCTTCTTACCTAATTTCTCAAATTTAAAAGATCCATAGACATGTGCAAAACATTTTTTAAATCCATATTATCTTAGTTTCCTATTCTTTATTTAAAATGGATCTTTTAGCACATACAGTATAATGATACCAAAGAAACTTGCTGAACAGTGACTCCTGTGGCCACATGTGGTAATGACGGATTAATGCTGATTACTAAAACATGGTATAACAGAGCACGAAGAAGAGAACAATAATAAAGAAAGTAATGTCAGAGACACAGCAATATATAGATTACTAGCATGAGCCACTAAAAGCTAATGCTCAGCGTTGTTTCTTTAAATCTCATGTCACTTTGAAAGAGGACAAATGTGTTATTTCTTATTTTAAAGGTTGTATACCGGTAGTCTCTTGTTTCAGTAGCTTAAGCCCCATTTGGATCAGTTTCACTGCACGTCCTGGTCCTGGTTGTGCTCAGTCTGGATTCTGGTCTCTGTTCCTCAGATGTGGACTTTAACCAGTTAGAGGGTCCCAACCGCGTCATCGTTCCCTTCCTGGCGTGCGGTGACCTCAGCGCCTTCGACTCGGACAGAACCTACCCTCTGCAGGTGAGAGAGACACAGGGTTATCTTTAACGACTAACAGAAACATGGTTCTCACATGAAAACAAGTCTGGTTCAGTCATTTTTATTATTATTTTAATAGTTGTGGCTGTCATGCTTTTATTGTCATGAAATTGAATTTACTTAAAATTTTATATTAATTATCAATTAATAATTATATTTGTATTTAACTAGAATTTTAAGCTATGGATAATTAATTGATTGTAACAGATAACATGAAAACCACACTTAAAGCTAGGGTGGGTTTAATTAATTAATTTTTTACTATTAAAACTTATCAATTAATAATTATATTTGTGGTATTTAACTTTGACCAATCAGAGCGAGGCTTTTAAGGGGGATCATTAATGGATAAATTAATTGATTGGTGGGAGGAGCTACAGCAGGTAACAGATAACATGAAAACCACACTTAAATAGTACCTGAGAAAGGCTTACGTTTTTCAGTTAAGGTGAAAATTCAGGAATGGTTTTCTGTGATTGATAAATTTAAATAGTGCAAATAGACCATTAAAGATCCATAATTTATCTGTTAATTTGCCCCCAAATGCTGCAGCTTTTTCTGTAAATGCCCTGTCATGTCTCAATGACAAAAAGCTGTCACTTTAAAATATAGATTACGCCAGCTATGTTACACATTCCATGTCTAAAAAGCACTATAGAATACATTAAAATATTAATAAACTCAAACTATTTGTCAAATATTTATAAATATTGTGTGAATTAGGGGGAAATAATTAACCCCTTTTCAATCTACATAATTTAGTTAATTAAAGGCTTTACTAATTAAGGGTTTAAGGAGTTTTGTTTCTCAAATTAATGGACAAATTAAAGGATCTCTGGCTTCAGGGGTTAAGGATGAATAAAGGGTCATTTAAAGGGTTCTTGTTTCTAGTTTATATATTAAATATTTTTGATTTTCCTCACACCAAAAACCCTCTCAGAGCTGTTGACTTCTTTCTCTCTTCAGCTGGATGCTGGTAAACAGTACCAGTACACCCCCCACCCAGCCGATACGCCCCCCCTACCAGCAGGCCTGCCACCTGCGCAAAAACAACCTGCTGTCCAGAGAAGACGCTCCGTCCAACCGTCCCAACCAGAGTCAAGGCGAGGCGGGTCCGTCGGCCGAGTCCACCTGATTCGTCCAATATTTTTAAGAATAAGCAGAGTTATCTTTAAAGGAACAGTCCGGCATTTTGGGAAAGCCATCTTCTCTGCCTGATACCAAGATGGAAATCGGTTTTGTTTCTCCTTTGCAGCGTGGAACCAGAGTGTGTTTAGCTTAGCTTAGCACAAAGACTGCAAGCAGGGGGAAACTACTAGCCTTTTCTTCAATCCAGTATTTGTGTTAAGCTAGGCTAAACATGCTCTGAACCAATCACACTGTACCAGATATACTTCCAATCGGATGTTTTTACTATTTAGATTTCATGTGGATTTTTTTGTAGCAGATTCTTCATCCATTAGGCGTGAGGAATTGTAAACATTTTATATTTTAAAAAAATAAAAGTCATCTCTTTGAGGCAAACATACATATGTGGTTTACGTGAGTATTTTAAGAGTGATAAAACTATTATGTTATTTGTCTGTAAGCAATTTTCATTTTTCTGCTGTAAATGTTTACAGCTGTGCTAATTTTAACTCCTTAATATCCCGTTGGCTAGTTTAATGTACATCAATGCATCATGTTCTATAAGATCATCATGTTCTATGAGATCATCATATTCTATAAGATCATCATGTTCTATAAGATCATCTATAAGATCATCATGTTCTATAAGATCATCATGTTTGTAGCGTCTCTGTCCTGTGAGAACCTCGTATCTCTAAAAAGAACAAACAGCCTGTTTTCAGTTTTGTGACTTGACGCATTTATCTGCTGATCCAAGAGGCTTTTTAAAGAGTTTATTTATCTGAAGAAGTAGGAGGATTTTCTCAACACATAAAGGAAACACTTCATCCTTCAGTTCATCACAAACATTTAACATCAACACATCTGGAGATACGTGGTTTTACCTGGACAGGAAGGGGATGAAAAACTGTCATCTGAGAAGAAACTAAAGCTGTCAGACAAATGTAGTAAAAAGTACAATATGTACCTCTGAGATGTAGTGGAGGAGTATAAAGTAGCAGAACATGGAAATAGTAAAGTTAAGTAAAGTACCTACTTAAATTAAAAGAAGAAAGACAACTTTCAATTTTATTCCGTTAAAACACCACCGCAGCTGAATGTTGTATTATCTGATTTTGTTGATTAATTTGGTGTCAATATGAATTAAGAATTCATCTCATATTTACCACCAAAGACATAACAGACAGAGATCCCTAAAGTTGTATGTCAATCCGAAATGATAAAAACTAAAACCATTAAGTAAAAAAAACCAATATATGCTAAACTTAATTTTGCAACGTACAAATGTACTTATTCATCAGTATTTAGTTTTTGTTGATTAAAAACAGTCTTGAAGGTAGGTCATTGTGTTAAAATCTGTGTGTTGGAGTAGTAGCAATGTTACAACTTATAGAAAAACATTAACAAAAATAGCAAAAACCCATTAATCAGAATGTGAAAAATCAATAATGTACACTTTGTGTATCACCAATAATATAGATTTGTTACATTAAAGTTTTGCTGAATAACTGGCTGATCTACTCAGTGTGATTGACAGGAGAGATGATCAGAGGGGCAGAGTTTTTACCACCATCATTAAGACAAGGACTAAATAATGGGTAGAGTTTCTCAGTGAAGCAGCAGCCAGTAAAGGAGTAGATAAGAGCTGCAGCATCAACGTCATAAAAGGAGACCAGACCCTCCTCATAATCCACAAACACCCCCACCTTCTCAGGCTGAGACTTCAGAGAGAGACGGACCGATGGGTCAGCACAAGCTTTGTACTCATTCTCATTCCTCATCCATATCATCCAGTAACCATTCTGAGGAGTCAGTGTGATTTTTCCCTTCCTGTTGATCGACTCTCTGACCACTCCTAAATCCCAGTTAGTCTTCCTTTAACCTGAACCTCGTAGTAAAATCTTCCTGAAGAGAAACTCTGCTTTGCTAAGACATTAACACAATGAATCAAATCTCTCTGGATTGTCTGGGAGATTCTTCCTTACATTACCAGGTTTAACTTGTTTTCCATCATCAGACAGGATGAGTTTGGGATGAGCTGTATCAGGATCAAGTGTCACATCCACTGCAGACTGCTGGACTCTCTTCAGCTCGGCCTCAAACAGCTTCTTCTTCTGTTTACTGAGCGTCTCCTCCAGCTGGTTCACAGCTCTCACCACAGTCCCCTCATATGAAGGTGGACTGACTCTGACTCCTGTCCAGTCCTTGGTGGGTGGAGCAGCTTTAAGGGACGTGAAGCTCTGTAGAAGGTGGAGGTGGTCTTCAGACTGTGAGAGCTGCTCCACCTCAGTGCTTCTCTTCTTCAGCTCACAGATTTCCTGTTCCAGCTCTTTGATGAAGCCTTCAGCCTGTTTCTCTGTCTTTCTCTGCTTCTCTTTGATCGTGTCGATGAGCTCGGCCTGGCTTCTCTCAACAGACTCCTTCAGAGCGGTGAAGACCTGAACACCATCTGCTATCTCTCTGTCTGCATCTTCCTCACTGAGCTCCACTGAGTGTTTGATCTCCTGAATCTTCAGTCGTCTCTTCTGGATCATCTGCTGGATTTCAGTCTCAGTCTTCTCCAGCTTGGCCTTCTTTCCTTCATATTCTTTTTTCAGAGGAACAACATCATGTGTCTTGTGGTCTGAAATAGTACAGATCATGCAGACACACATCTGGTCGGTCTTACAGAACAGCTCCATCAGTTTATCGTGCTCCGTACACATCCTGTCTTCCAGGTTCTCCACAGGGTCGATCAGCTGATGTCTTTTCAGGCCTGACATTGTCAGATGAGGCTCCAGGTGAGTCTCACAGTAGGAGGCCAGACACACCAGGCAGGACTTCATGGCCTTCAGTTTGGTTCCAGTGCAGACGTCACAGGGAACTTCTCCTGGTTTGGCAGCTTGTTGCTCTGAGCTGCTGTTTCTGGCTTTCTGTTGAGCTGACTGTCTGAACTGAGCAGCCATCTCAGAGATGAAAGTATTGATCTGCAGCTCAGGTCTGGTGTTAAAAACCTTTTTACAGTTTGGACACTGACACTGGACATTAACGTCCCAGTGTTGAGTGATGCAGGTTTTACAGAAGTTGTGTCCACATGGTATGGTGACTGGATCAGTGAACACATCCAGACAGATGGAACACAGAAACTGATCTTCAGTCAGCAGACAGCTGGCAGCAGACATGTCTACACTCTGAGGACAAAAGGTGTAACAAATAGTGTTATTACAGTATTTTATTAAACAAAAAATTTTTCATTATTTGTTTCATAAAATCATCCTAGGATTGGTAGCATATAAGGAGTCATTCTTAAAGATGATGGGATGTTATATGAATTTGCTGCTAGTGGTCTTGGAGAGTCCGACTCTTGGTACCATAAAAACCACATTACTGCCGTTTGTAGTATCATAGTGACGGTCCTTTGGCTTTCAACTAGGAAATTATGGCACACAGTTTGTTTTATCTCTGTGATGGCCTTGCAGCTCTTTAAACAGACAGTGAGAGTCACTCACGGTGCTCTATAACCATTGATACAACATTGACTCTAGCGGTCGTACAGCTTCTTCACCAATGACGATCATCTGGCTTTAAGCAGCCAAACACATTGTTGTGTTTTACTAATTTGATGTGTAGTATTAACAGTCTAGATATGTATTTGTCTGAAGAGTTCCTACATTTTTAGATTTCAAAAAATCTTTTTTTAAAGAGATCACAAAGCTCAGAAAATCAGTGATAACATTGAGATCTTCATTCCAAAACATTTACTTTACATCAGAGTGCTACGGTTTGACACTATTTTCCAAAGATCAGACTGAGCTTGTTTGTGGTGGATTTTCTAAGACTAAACTGTTGAAGGTGAATCACTCTGCCTTTTATTCAAACTGGTTTAACAACGTTTTTTTACTGCTGCCTCAGGCTGATCTCTGCCTGCTGCCAGTCACTTATATGACTGTTGTATTTGGGAATTAGCTTTTCAAAGAATATTAGAAGATAAGAATAAAACAACGATAAGCTAATCCGATGTCTTCAGCATTGCAGTGATAACATCCTTAACTCTCTGGTTCTTGTTGATATAATATTATAATATATATATAAAATCACATTAGAATTCATTTCTAAACCCTAAAAACACAATGTT
>NW_026549444.1:0-550 GCF_027596085.1 Anoplopoma fimbria | reverse complement strand
TACATTACATTACAGTCATTTAGCAGACGCTTTTATCCAAAGCGACTTACAGGAAGTGTATTCAACATAGGTATTCAAGAGAACTACTAGTCACCAGAAGTCATAAGTGCATCTCCTTTCTTAAACAAGCATCTCAAAGTATAAGCCAGAGCAAAAGTATAGTGCAGAGGCAGATTACTACGAAAACAATAATTGCAACAGACTAATCCGAATATAGTAAGTGCTACAAACTACTACGAATAGGATAAGTGCAGTAAACAAATACAAATTCAATAAGTGCAGCGAACTGATACGAATACAGTAAGTGCAGCAACTAATACGAGTGCCATAAGTGCTACGAGGAAGGCTCCGGGTAGTACTTCCTGAAGAGGTGAGTTTTCAGCCTGCGCCTGAAGATGGGCAGCGACTCTGCTGTCCTGACGTCAGTGGGGAGTTCATTCCACCATTGAGGGGCCAGGACAGAAAAAAGCTGTGACCGGGTGGATCGGCCGCAGGGACCTCTGAGCGACGGGGCAACCAGTCGCCCGAGGCAGCAGAGCGAAGTGGTCGG
>NW_026549443.1:0-3654 GCF_027596085.1 Anoplopoma fimbria | reverse complement strand
CCTCCATGTGACGGGGCTGCCGGTTGTCCAGAGGGAAAAGAGTTCAATGTCTGACACCCTCACTTGGTTTTAGCTCTCAAAGCCTCCCAAAACCCCCACATTTTCTTTACACATCACTGTGGACGTTTTGAAAGTGAACACAGTTGAGTCAGCAGACCTTGAACGCACCATCAGCTACTGTCTAATCTGATTTTAATGCTGGACAGTTTTCATAGGAACTAGATTTTACTCTGTACTTTATCCAGAGTAACATGGATGTTAGTTCTTGAAATAAAACAAACTATCTGCATTGTTTAAAGGTTCTCTGATTAATATTCAGAGCATTGACAATTTTCAGGTAGAGTCAAAGCCCAATTATTCCTGGATGCAATTAAGGTCAATGAAGCTGATAATCCATAAAGACATTTTACTACATCTGACTTTTAAGCATAATGCATCTCTGTTTCTCTTCCTTTTTTTTAATGTAGCTTTTTAAAGAGATATGCATGCTCTAGTTCCTGTGTCATTTCCTCATCGTGACTTTCTTCTCTATTTATATTCTAGCTCTTACTCTTATGTGCACATCTCCCTCTTACTATCTCAGTTATAGTGATACGATTCAAAGATACTGGAGTTCCACAGTGTTTACTCATGAAGCTGTTTAATAAGTTTTGCTTTGAATACTTTGATAAAAAGAGACGTAAATGGTCAAATAATTGCATATCAAACAAAATGAGAAAAAGTTTGATAAACTGTTGCTCATGAATGAATTACAGGCAAATACATGTTATCAGAAAAAAGACTAGCAACTCCATATCTGAGCACGATGAAGTGCATGAGAGCAAGTTCATCAAGCAAAATGTCTAATATATTAAAGCTATATTTTAAGCAACCACCCAATATACATGTTGAGTTATTACTTCACTTTTTTACATTGCGACATCAGTGTGACTTCACCTCTTTCTGAAGAGGAAGCTATTTACAGTAATCCATTCTGAAAATGATCTTAAAAACATCATCAGAGATTAAGCAGTTATGAGTTTTGTTTGGTTGGTTTTTGGTGATGGTGGCGTAGAGGCTGCTGGGATCAGCGGAGGAAGCTTTCACGGTCGTGTAGGTCACCGCCTCATCATCATCATCATCGTGTTTACTCCCGACCCTGGCAGGAAACGGTAAAACATAAATTACACCCACCACAATGACGTACTATGACAAGAAAGCGTTCAATAATATCACACAGTGAAACACAACATGCAAAACACAAAGAATCATTATCATCACACTTTACAGCACAGCAGATTGGAAAATACAAAAAAAAAACAGCACACAATGTAACAGTACAACACAACGTGTGAGTCATCAGTGTAACCAATCAGACGTCTTACCTTGGCTTTACTGTTGGCCTTCTTGGTGAAGCTGATGGAGGCGTAGGAAACACCTTCTTCTGGGTCAGTCTGCACAGATAAGACAACATCATTTCTGTTCAGTAACATAAAGATATTACAACTTTAAATAGAAGTTTTTATTTTTTATGCACATTCTCATGCTCTCAAGACTCTACAGACTGTGAGATACAGTTATATTTAAGAGGACAAACATACATTTCCAACACGTTGTCGTTCCATTTCGACACACGCTGGTAACTTTCAAGTAGGAACCCTTGGTGACCCTCTGTGATGAACTGGTTAGCCCAGCGTCCTGTTGCAAAGAACCCGTGGTTAGTGTTGGGAGTTAGGCAACAAGACCACTTGGTTAGGTTTGGGAAAAACATCATGGTTTCGCTGAAAGGAGCTGTTTATTTAACATTGTGAGCATTAATATAGCAGCAAACAGCTATTGTCTATGTTGTCTAAACTAGTTCATGCATTTGTTACCTCTAGACTAGATTACTGTAACTCCTTATTATCAGGCTGCTCTAATAGGTCTCTTAAATCTTTACAGTTGATCCAGAATGCTGCAGCACGTGTTCTAACAAAAACTAAGAAAAGAGATCATATTACTCCAGTATTAGCTTCTCTGCACTGGCTCCCTGTTAAATCAAGAACAGAATTTAAAATTATTTTACTTACCTACAAAGCTCTAACTGGCCAGGCACCGTCTTATCTTAAGGAACTTATAGTTCCATATTACCCAACTAGAAAGCTGTGCTCAATCAATGCAGGGTTACTTGTGGTTCCTAGAGTATATAAAAGTAGGATGGGAGCCAGAGCCTTCAGTTATCAGGCTCCTCTTCTGTGGAACCAGGTTCCAGTTTCAGTCCGGGGGCAGACACACCACCACTTTCCAAGAGCAGGCTTAAGACCTTCCTTTTTGATAGCGCTTATAGTTAGGGCTGGTTCAGGTTCGCCTTGGTCCAGCCCCTAAGATATGCTGCTATATGCCTAGACAGCCGGGGGACTACCTAGGATACACTGAGCTCCTCTCTCCTCTTCTCTCCCTCCATCTTTATGTATTAATTTCCTATTTATGCACATTACTGATTTTGCTTCTTCCCCGGAGTCCTTGTGCTTTCTCGCCTCGCAGGTTCCCAGGAATCTGGGTTATATTTGGACTGTCATCGTGCCACCTGCTGAGGCCCTGCTGACACCCACTACTACTACCACTGTCATTATTAGTCACATTACTATTATTATTGCCTGTACTATTACGCTTATTGACTTGCTTGTACCCTGGAGTCTTTGTGCTTTCTCGCTTCGCAGGCTTCTATAAATCGTGGCTGTACCTGGACCGTGGTGCAAATGCATCCTATACGGCCCTGCTGACACCGACTGCTACCACCATTATTATTACTAGTCACATTACTATTACTATTACCTGTACCATTAAGCATTTTAGCTTTACTTCCACCCTGAAGCCCTTTTCCTTTCTCGCTCTGCAGGTTTCCATGAATCGTTGTGGTACCTGGACCGTAGTCATGCCTCCTACTGTGAGCCGACTGACACCCACTGCTACTTCAATTATTATTATTAATCACATTACTATCCCTATTTCATAATTATAATTCTACTGTAATAATTGCTGCTGTTATTATAAGTAGTCTTATTATATTAATCATTTATGTCATATACATTGAATGTGTTGTATCTCTGTTATGCTGTTCATTCTGGTCACATGACATCTATTGCATTCTGTCCATCCTGGGAGAAGGATCCCTCCTCTGTCACTCTCCCATAGGTTTCTTCCTTTTTTTCTCCCTGTTAAGGGTTTTTAGTGGAGTTGTTCCTGTGTCGATGTGAGGAAGGACAGAGGATGTCGCATGTGCACAGATTGTAAAAACCCTCTGAGGCAAATTTGTAATTTGTGATTCTGAGCTATACAAAATAAACTTGAATTGATGTAGATGTTGAATTATGTAGAGATAAAGTTGAGTGATGTCTAGAATAAAGTCACCCTCCTTCTGTGTTTTGGTATCAGAGCTTCTTCTTGCTTTATTGACCTAGCCGTTGTTGCTGCGTGTGCTTTTAGTGCACGTGAGCGTGCCCTACTGGTTAGCTCACCGGCCGCCGCTCTGCACCGCTCTCATACGGTGGATACTTCTGTGACGATGAGAGTAGCACCATCAGGTCAACGCTGTCAGCTCATCACTTTTGACGCAATTTGTTAGCGCAGTTAGCGCATTAGCTATGAGCCGTCGACATGTTGAGAGCCGTCTGGAGGCAATCAAAATGTACCCAA
>NW_026549442.1:2500-17745 GCF_027596085.1 Anoplopoma fimbria | reverse complement strand
TCACTGTTAGCGCAGTTAGCGGCATTAGCGGCATTAGCTATGAGCCACATGCTCGCCATCGACATTTTGAGAGCCGTCTGAAGGCAATCAAAATGTACCCAAACTCGGATCCTGCACCTTTAAAATGACTGCGTGAACTAAGAAAAACATTAACACCTTAAAATAAGTAAGGAAAACACAAACATCACTAACTTAAGCTACGTTTATATGAACGTGAATGCAAACTACTTTTTTTGTCAGCTCGCTCTGAGCGTCTAATAATGATACCGATGAGTTTACAGTGTAGTTACTTGAAAGCCTGTTGTGTCTCTATTGTTGATTTAGAGGCTGAAATGTGTGCTGTTTATGACTGAATAAGAAAAGCATAAATTGGCTTTGGTCCCATTTTTTGCTTTTCCTCACAACCACTTCCTGCTGCTGCAACCACTTTGTTTTAATACGACACAGGCCGTACTGTTAATCTTTTCTCAGCTATAAAACAAAATTCATAGTGAAGAACAGATTTTTAAACTCACAGCATTGTCGTCCGTCCGTGTCGTGTTCCCTGAAAAGAGAAAAAGGTGTTTGATGAAAGCTTCCACAAAGAAAATGTGTCGTTTATTAAAGTTTCAACTCTCACCTTTAGTTCTCTTCCATATGATGACAGCCACAGTGATTATTAAGAGTGCTACTAAAACCAGAGCCACAATTACGTACCACCAAACTGCAAAGATAATACAAATGTTTTAAGCATTTTGTCTGCAGCTTTCTGTTCTGTTGAAAAACTAAAAGACAATCACATGTGACTTAAACATTCATTTAATAAGTTTAACCAAATCAAACAGATACTTTTGGTGCAAAAAACTGCATCCAATGAAAACACAGTCTGCAGACATGTGGGTGAAAGCTCCACAAAAATACATAAAGACATACAAATATTGAGTCACTACTTTGTGGTTTTGGTGAAGCATCACTGATTGTAGAAGTTGTCGTGGTCTTAGCTGCTTTCATGCCATCTTCAGTTGGTGTTGTTGTTGTGTCTTCACCTGAACAGATTAACACAACTCAAGAAACTTAAAAACCTCCAATCCATGAGAAAAATTAAATATGAGTGACTTTAAAATATTATCACCTTTTTTCTCATCTGAGGGCCAAATTCTGAAAGGAAACTGCTTCACTTTGTCACCTTCAGTCACTTCACACTTCACTGTCTTATCCCTCGATGTGTAAACGTAATGAGAAGTCAGAAACATCAGAGAAGCGTTGCAGGGAGATGTTGATGTCTTCAAGTCTTTGTTGTCTTTATCCACATCTCGACCCTGAAGCAGCCACTTCACTGTGTGTCTACATCGTTCATATGACGACACAGAGCAGTTTAATGTCACCTTATCAGTGTCCTTGTGTTCAGTCACTGGTGAAGATGGAGACATTGTGAGAGAAAGAAGAGTAAAATTAACTTCATCACTATAATCATTATTATTATAATGTTTCAGTATATTGTTCTGACAAGACAGTTTGAAAACATTATGATGTAAATACTCACTGGTAACAACAGACAGATAAACCACAGCATCTAGACCTTCTTGTGGTCCTGATACTGATCTGAACTGTCTGCAGCCATAACGACCAACATCTTCATCTGTGACGTTCTTTATAACCAGAGAACAGTTCTCTGAAACACTCAGTCTGTCTGATTTAGCTTTGGCTGCTTCACCAATCTTTCCAAGTGAAACCAGCTCTACTGTTGCACTCCTTCTTGAATTACTAAAGAGCCACGTAGTAGTGTCACAGTTCTTATGATCCTCTAACACATTGTTACAAGGCAAAGTGACTTCATCTCCATCTCTGACAGTGAAGAAGAGCGAAAGCTGTCCTGTTGTTGCTGCTGAGAAGATGAGAGAGAAATAAAATGAATAAAGAGAAATATAAACATGGATAATAATATCTGTGTGAAGATCATTTTAGATACAACAACAGTTTACAAATGTGCCTCATCGTTGGTTTCTAAGAGTTCATTAAACTCACTATTCACCTCGATAGAAAACAAACAGACTACTTGTCTGTCCTCTTTAACTGACATTATGTAGTAAAGTAAAATTAATGTTATTAATAAATTAGCTTTTTGAATGTGTCTGTAGTCATATACACATTATTTGTATCCTTACCTGTAAACTGAAGCACCAGAATCAGAAGTAAAGACGTTTTAATCCATCTGAGTTCAGCCATCGTTCCTCTCCGTCTCTCTTGTCTCTCTTCTTCTACTTGTCTCTGAACTTGTTGCTTCTTACAGACGAATGTTGAATCTACTTCCTCTAATTAGTAAAGTGTCACTTCCTCATCCCTCTTTTCTCTCAGATGCTACTTCTTGCTTTCATGCACTCATGGCCGACATGAGTTTTTTTACAATTTTTCCCTTTTACACCTCTGAAATGTAATTCTGTGGAAGTGGAATGTGGAAAATGTTCCACAGTTCAAAGTCTAGACAGTGGCGGCTGAGTGTGTTGGAGATAAATACTTCACCTGTGCTTTGAAGGCTTTTCATGCCTCATGCTCTCTGTGCAACTTAACAGTTTTGATGATATCTCACCAAAAGGTTACTCAGCATTTTTGTGTGTTTTCTGAGGAAGTTGAGGGTGTGAAGATTGTTGCTTAAGATAAATGTTTAGTCAGTTAATCAGGAAAACAAAGCAGCGAAAGATGAGGCAAAAACAAAGTCTAGAATATCCAGCAGAGATCAGAAAACCAGTTCAATCAGGAGAGACTTCAATTAAATTTAACAATAATTTATTACACATCAGAAATGAATAATGCAAAGTCTTTGGCGATTGGACTCCATAGTGCAACCATCTAACAGAGGGTAGTGATGCTGAGGTCAGACAGGCACAATCCCCCAAAAGAGAGAATTATTTTATATAAATATATAAAATAAATAACTTACCTACTGCTGCAGAGGACTCCAAATTAGAAACAGAAGATTAGACATGAGAAAAAGGATATGGGCAAAACTTGTTAGAATGAGCTTGTATGCATTGAAGTTAAGACAGAGTTAAGAGGGGTCAAGTAAAACATAACAAAGGATAGGGTAGGGTCTAGATAGACCGCAGAACAGGATTGCGGGTCTAAAAATACCACAGTAAAGTCTGGCCAGACATTGACAGTTCACGGAATTGATAGTGGGGGTCTCGACAGACTGAAGGAAAGGATAGGTGGGGGTCATGTTAGACCACAGAACAGAACAGTTGTGGTTGAAGTTAGAATGCAGGACAGTTGTGGGTCATGTAAGACTGCAGCACGGGACAGTTGTGGGTCATATCAGACTGCAGAACAGGATAGTTGTGGGTCACGTTAGACCTCAGACCATAGTAGTAGTTGGTCAGCTAAGACCGCTAACAGAATAGAGGGGTATAGTAAGACCAGAGAGAGACCTGAAGAGTCCCCGGGAATGAGAATATGGTCCTGTTAGACCAGGTCATGTTCGACCAGAAATTGAGAAAAGCGGTCCTTCACGACCAGGTCATGTTAGACCAGGAAATGTGAAATTTGGGTCACTCAGACCAGGTCACTGCCGAGCAGGAAATGAGAAATACATTTTGGTCACTCAGACCAGGTCACTGCCGACCAGGAAATGAGAAATTGGGTCCTCGGAAGCAGGCCACATTCTGACCAGTAAATGAGAAATTGGGTCCTCAGGACCAGGTCACATTCCGATCGGGAAATGAGAAACAATATGACCCATAGTGAGCAGGACTCGTTGCATTAAAACTGTCTTTACCTAACAGACAGGTTTGATACACAGGAGATCAGTCAGTTAATCAGCAATGCAAAAAAGGCAAGGATGAGGCTAAAACAAAGTCTAGAATATCAAGCAGTGTTATATTACTCTTTAATAATAAATGTTCTTGCTTGATACTTAAGATCTTTTTAAAACTTAAACAGGACAATTTCGTTTAATATGTATAGTTATTGGAGTCGCTCACTCGTTTCCTTGGTTTTGTTGTCTGTTTTTACAATCGTAACACCGCCAGTGGCTGAAGTCTCTGTTGTACTGGAGAGCATTTATGTTCCTTAACAGTTATTTGTGAACTACACAATAGTTGTGCAGAACAAAAAAAGCATTTATCAGAAAAGGACAATCCTCTGTTTTTTCGTCCAGCACCCTCCTCCTAACATGGAAGTCGATCGGTAATCAAGGCTGTTGTTGTTTGTTTACTTCCGGAAAAGGTCACGTGTTAAGGGCGTGACAAATTGGGGAAGGACACGTCGAATCTCCTAAGACCCAATCAAATAGCGAACGCGGGTGCCTACGTCATCGTTTCCAAATTTCTCCGTTTCCACCTGTCCCACACTATTAGGGACACACAGCGTTTTCAAAATGATCCAGCCTCTGGAGCGTTTTCAAATCCTTCGTTTTCCAGAAATCACCGCCAGCTCCCAGAGTCTCCAGAGAACGGTTCCAGTCTGGAGAGATGAGAACCGGAGCTCTGGGAGAAGACTGTGGATGGCAAGGAGACAGCTGGAACTGAGGTTGGAGCAGAAGTAGCACCACCGCCTGTCTCAGAAACAGGGCTGGAAACTGGAGTGGCTGAGGTGGAGCAAGAATCAAGGCGTGCCAATAGTTGTTGCAGCTGGTTACAGCAGGTGGGTGTTTGCTGGCAATTATTTTTCCCAGGGGCCAAATGAGCAACTGAAAATGTTTTGGAGGGCCGGGCCAAAATGCCGAACTCAATTATGCATAATATACATTTTATTTCTATATAAAAAGCAGTAAATGGCATTGTTTTGACCGCTGGTAAGAGTGTATGTTATTATTTGGCAATTAAAAGGTGAGGTTAGCTTTCAAAAATATCATTTATTCAAATAGAATTTCCAAAATGATAAACAAAATGTGAAACATTTGACTCATTTTCAGTCACATTAATAACAAAGGGCATTTTGAGTTTCATATACTATTGAAACAAGGATTTTCTTAGCTTTCTAAAGACATCACATCATCTTTGTAGCCAAAATAAACAAGACATGTCACTGAACTGTGTAACTGTGTAAAGAAAAGTGTCCCAGTTTTGTAGCCTTTTTGACTTTACATGCCTATATTAAACATTTAATGTTTTCAGAACTGTGCAAAAAAAAAAAAAAAAAAAAAAAAAAAGAAAAGAAAAAGATCAAGTGTCCCATTTCACTTGTTATATTTCCACATTTTAGTGTTCTTCAGTTCTTTTTTTCCACAAAGCTGGTTCTGGTCGCTGCATCTCTGGCTGCATGCAGCTTTGTAAAACAGCCTTGTTGTTTTTCTAGCTTTGCTAATAAATCCGCTCGTTCGGCATCAGTCAGTGTTTGTATTTCTCGGCATGTTTCGTCTCGTAATGCCGTTTCAGACTGTCCTCTTTAAACAGGCGACATGCTCCCCACAAACCAAACACACAGGTTTACCCTTGACTTCAGTAAAGGAAACATTAGTAATAGTCCATATTTGTTTGAAAGTTCTGCTTTCGGCATCCACTTTCCTCTTTTTGGCATGAGCCCACATGTTCGCATGTTTCAGGGGTGACAAGGAAGGAGACAGGTTGTCAATCACACGCATTTCACGTGCACAGTTGACGTGCACGATTGCGTGCACTGTGAGAATAAATGGGCTTCAAAATAAAAGCAATGCGGTTTTAGTCCACCCATAAGATAATTAGAAAATATGTTTTATTTTCTAATTATCATGTAATCTTTCGCGGGCCGGTCAGAATCATCCCGTGGGCCGTATTTGGCCCGCGGGCCGTACAATGCCCAGGTCTGTGTTAGGGGAATAAGATTTACAACAATTTTTCGTATGAAGACACAAATAATGCCACCATTTATGGAGGTTGGGATAAGCTTTTTGATTATTTTTTTTTAAATCGAAAAGCTTATCCACCTTTTATTGCGTAAGACATGACTCTATCTTATATATACTACAACAGGCGTTTAATTGAGAATTAAACATTAATTTTATTAGCAGTTATAAAGAAGAACACACGGTTACTGAGTCAATTAAGAAACAAAGCTCACTGTGCAAAATTAGCAAAATACATATCGGACTCCAAAGCAACAATTCCACATCAAAGTGAACTAAAACAAGTTATTTTGCACATCGACTGATAAGAACAAAGTCATGCTAAGCTACTTACAAATTAAAAAGCAATCAGAAAATAATCTGCAGGCCTAAATCCAAAAGGATGATAACTTAAGAAAATTGTGTTCTGAAGATTTTTCTGATGCAGGAAAAGACATAACTGTCATAGATGTGCTGCTAGCTTCTTGAAATCAGCTAAAACAAGGCTTTAATATCATGTTGCAGATGAGAATTGGTTTAACACTTCATAAACTTGAAAATAATCAATGTTTAACTGCAATACAGTCATTTCTCTAGTGAGTTGACGTCGGTGTGGAAGTCGTTGATCAGGGGAGTCTGACAAAAACGTAAGGGTCTCCAACGTTTTCATAGTTCACTGTTCCTTCATGCCCATCTCCAGCACCATGCACCTGCGAAAAAACAAATTTTAGCCCGAAATGGAACAATAAGTGTTGAGCTCAAGCTGTTACGATGCCTTAAACTCCCACGTTTCTTCTGTTGGGCTTCTTACTGAATTTGAAACAGCAAGACATTCACAGTCCAGCATTACAGTTACGGACAGCGTTTTAAAACTATAACTGGTTTCACCACTTTTTTTTACGACTCACAGTGTTGTGATCAGGTGGTCTCCGGTTCCCTGGAAAATAGACCACAGAGGAACAGTTTAGCTCTAAACGTACAGTTTGCGTTAATCAGAGAGAAAAGGCAGGATTTTCTCACCTTGAGCTCTGATGAGAAGAACAACAATCACAGTCATCAGCAGGAGTTCAGCCACACGGATGACCAACATCATGTATCCCAGAACAGACCAACCTGTGCGAAAATCTAATTTAAATAAAATTGCTTCAAATCAAATTCAAGCAAAACTAATTTCAACAAAAAATAAACAAGTTCCACATGTGTTTGACATGTCACAAACGATAATAATGTGTAAATTGTGCATGTTTTATTTACATTAGTGAAGATGAATTGATTGCTCAAAAAGCATCTGTACTTTTACGCTAGTAAAAACAGCAGTTTTCCTGTTTTCTTGTGGCCACCGATGAGTGTGAGGGGCTCGGAGAATTGAAAATAAATGTAAACACACATTACATTTATGAGAGTTAGGATAACATACACTGCTCTTCATTTTGTTGTATGTTGTGAGGACTTTGTGTCTCAACTTTGTCTGTTTCTGGTTCTGTGTTTGGTTCATCCTGACCTGACAAATTGAAAAACAAAGAAAGTTATTTGTGAAGAATCATAAGTCTTTTGTTTAGTCATGATGGTGTCTTCGGTCCTCCGCTTTGTTCCAGAAGGAAATATCTCAACTGTTGAATGGATTGCCAAGAACTCTTGTACGGTCAATCATGATACCCTGAAGATGAAGCCTGCAGACTTTGGTGATCCTCTGGTGCTGCCAGCAGCTTGACATTTTTGTCTTTTAGTAAAATGTCTCAACAACTCCGACATTCATGATCCTTGTTTTTTGTTTTTTTTTGGTCCTCTGACTTTTCATGTGAAATTCACATGAACTAAAGGAACTCCACTAAACCTGACCAAGCATTTCATGATCTTTTACATAACCTTACTAAGAAGTTTGATTGCCTAAACCTAACAAATAAGTTTCCTGTGAAGACAGAGGTCTATTTTCAAAAGACTGTATTCATGTAAAAAGCTGAAATTGACTTGTTGCTGGACTTTTGTAGGAAAATGCACAAAAAATGTGGTTAAACTTTTTTGTAAGATCATACAAACTGTATATTAATCTACAGTATCTGTGTATAAATTACATTCACAACGCTTAGAGTGTTTTATAGTTGTGAGTAGCTACTTTGTTTCTCACCTTCTGGCGTTGTTGTCAGTGTTGCTGTTGTTGGTATTGATCCTGATAAATTAAAACAAAACAAAACCAGCAAACTGTAAAATGAGAAAATACCTCCTGTTTATAAATTATATCATCTTAAAACTTAAAATTCATCAAATAATCAAACCTAGTTTGATCGTTACATCAGAGTAAAGTGATTTGAAGCAGCTCATTATAATCTCACCTGAGGACTGAGGAGGGTTATAGGGAAACAGCTTCACTTCTCCAGGGTATATCGCTTCAGTCACTTCACACTTGAGCAACGTATAATTATTTGAAACGTAAATAAAATGAGAAGTCGGAAAGGAAGTAGAGGCCGAGCAGAAAGCTTCTGATGTTGTAATGTCTGTGTTATCTGGACCCTCATACAGCCACTTCACTGTGTGTATACATCCTCCATATGTCGACACAGAGCAGTTTAACTTCACCTCATCATTGTCCTCGTGTTCAGTCACTGTTGGTGAAGATGGAGACATTGTGAGAGAAAGAAGAGTAAAATTAACTTCATCACTATAATCATTATTATTATAATGTTTCAGTATATTGTTCTGACAAGACAGTTTGAAAACATTATGATGTAAATACTCACTGGTAACAACAGACAGATGAACAAAAGCATCTGGACCTTGTATTTGTCCTGATCTGAACTGTCTGCAGTCATAACGACCAACATCTTCATCTGTGACGTTCTTTAGAACCAGAGAACAGTTCTCTGAAACACTCAGTCTGTCTGATTTAGCTTTAGCGGTTTCACCAATCTTTCCAAGTGAAACCAGCTCTACTGATGGGCTTCTTGAATCAATGAAGAGCCACTTAGTAGTGTTACAGTTCTTATGATCCTCTAACACATTGTTACAAGGCAAAGTGACTTCATCTCCATCTCTGACAGTGAAGGAGAGTGGAAGTTGTCCTGTTGCTGCTGCTGAGAAGATGAGAGAGAAATAAAACAATAAAGAGAAATAAAAACATGAATATTAATGTCAGTGTGAAGACAATTCTAGATACAACAACTGTTTACATCGTTGGTTTCTAAGAGTTCATTAAACTCACTATTCACCTGATGGAAAATAAACAGACTACTTTTCTGTCTTCTTTAACTGACATTAGGTAGTAAAGTAAAATGATGTTAATAAAGTACCTTTTTTATTGTCTCTGTAGTCATATACACATTATTTGTATTCTTACCTGTAAACTGAAGCACCAGAATCAGAAATAAAGACGTTTTAATCCATCTGAATTCAGCCATCATTCCTTCTTTTTATCACTGCTGTTCTGATGCTCTAAACTGTCCAGGTCTCTAAAATGGTTCTTCTTACAGAGGAAAGCAGAATATATTAGCTGTGGTAAGGAAGGAGTCACTTCCTCAGTTTTTTTCATGTAGGTGGAACATTTCTTCTTTTTTGTTGATGTTTTCGAGTTGTGAGAACTGTTGGTTTGGTACAAAGCCTTCAAATGATGAAATTATGGTATGTCAGTGGTCAGTGTGCTGTCACCTCGTTATGTTGAAATTAACACAGAAAGTTTCAGTTGCAACAGTTTTAGACCTGTAATTTCCCTTCTGCAGAATCAAGACTGTTGCCACTTCTTGTTTATTTTAATTCATTTTTTTTTTAAGAGCTATCATATTCCCGTCTTAGAAAGTTTAATGTAATGTTTACTCAACTAACTTAACTTCAAATAATATAAAGTTAGTGGGTCTGTCAGACAGGAAATCCCATTAATGCATCCAAAGTGTGTCGGTTTCAACCAAATCTATTCCTTTTTGTCTCTGTTCTGTAAACATGATGCACTTTTAGTCGCCTTTTTGGCCCATCAGTTTAATGATCCCTTAACTTTTCATCCGTCGCCCGCCAGTTTTATTTTTCATATATTTTTGTTAATGACCAAATACCTGCAAAACCAATGACATCGTCCTCAGCCTCAGATGGACTTTGTGTTTAGCGCTAATTAGCAAGTGTGAGCATGCTAACACAAATAACTAAGATGGTGAACATGACTACCAGCTTAACATTAGTATTTTAGCACTATCAAGGTGTCACTTGCAATGTTCTATTTATTGTCATTGTACAACACAGGGTTGCACAACAAAGTGCAGTTTTGTAGTCGTGTTTTGCAAGCTAATACTTCTCTATCTCTTGCAAGATTTTGTTGTCTTCTGCTTTTTGTCTTCTACGTTTTGTCTTCTGCGACAGATGGCGGCAGTGTGATGAGGCTGTGACTGTGTGTCGGAACCACGCATGCCGACTACGGGGTTCCACAAGGTTCAGTTCTGGGCCCCCTTCTCTTCTCGCTCTACACAACATCTCTGGGTTCTGTTATTCGCTCGCATGTCTTCTCTTACCATTGTTATGCCGATGACACCCAGCTGGTCTTGTCATTTCCTCCCGGTGACACCCAAGTGGAGGCACGCATTGCTGCGTGCTTGGCTGACATCTCGAAGTGCACTTTTAGTCGCCTTTTTGGCCCATCAGTTTAGTGATCCCTTAACCTTTCCTCAGTTGCCCGCCAGTTTTATTTTTCCTATATTTTTTGT
The DNA here is from genome assembly GCF_027596085.1 of Anoplopoma fimbria. Classification (NCBI taxonomy): domain Eukaryota; kingdom Metazoa; phylum Chordata; class Actinopteri; order Perciformes; family Anoplopomatidae; genus Anoplopoma; species Anoplopoma fimbria. Next base: position 7,290 of record NW_026549442.1, on the reverse strand, counting down.
TAATGGCCAAATACCTGCAAAACCAATGACATTGTCCTCAGCCTCAGATGAACTTTGTGTTTAGTGCTAATTAGCAAGTGTGAGCATGCTAACACAAATAACTAAGATGGTGAACATGACCAGCTTAACATTAGCATTTTAGCTCTATCAAGGTGCACAACAAAGTGCAGTTGTGTAGTCGCATTTTGCAAGCTAATACTTCTCTCTTGCAAGATTTTGTTGTCTTCTGCTTTTTGTCTTCTACGTTTTGTCTTCTGCGACAGATGGCGGCAGTGTGATGAGGCTGTGACTGTGTGTCGGAACCACGCATGCCGACTACGGGGTTCCACAAGGTTCAGTTCTGGGCCCCCTTCTCTTCTCGCTCTACACAACATCTCTGGGTTCTGTTATTCGCCGCATGTCTTCTCTTACCATTGTTATGCCGATGACACCCAGCTGGTCTTGTCATTTCCTCCCGGTGACACCCAAGTGGAGGCACGCATTGCTGCGTGCTTGGCTGACATCTCGAAGTGCACTTTTAGTCGCCTTTTTGGCCCATCAGTTTAGTGATCCCTTAACCTTTCCTCAGTTGCCCGCCAGTTTTATTTTTCCTATATTTTTTGTTAATGGCCAAATACCTGCAAAACCAATGACATTGTCCTCAGCCTCAGATGAACTTTGTGTTTAGTGCTAATTAGCAAGTGTGAGCATGCTAACACAAATAACTAAGATGGTGAACATGACCAGCTTAACATTAGCATTTTAGCTCTATCAAGGTGCACAACAAAGTGCAGTTGTGTAGTCGCATTTTGCAAGCTAATACTTCTCTCTTGCAAGATTTTGTTGTCTTCTGCTTTTGGTCTTCTTTATATTCCTTTATTGATTTCTGCGACAGATGGCGGCAGTGTGACGAGGCTGTGACTGTGGTCAGTGCTGTCGTTTAATATCATTTGGGCTCTGCGCGGGCACCTCTTGTTACCGATACCACTCATGCACATCCATTTTTTGTGTAAAATTGTGAAAATTGTTTTCTTACTAATAACGTTTAAGAAAAGACACTAAATATAATTTTTAAATGTGCTTTTGGATGAATTGTAACCATATCTTGTTTTCTGTCATCTACAAGACAAAAACGGACATCTTCCCTTGTTTGTAATAAACACAGAAACAACATTTAACAGGGGTAATCAATATTTTAATATCATTTTTAATTTAGATATGAAAGAAATTCTTCATAAAACACTTTTTTCCCCCCCAATTATGGCATGGAGGTGTGTCGTTAACCATATTCTTGTCACTGGAATGAAATAATTTGAAAACACTGAAATAAAACGGGCAGTTTTTGCTAAAGTAATACAATTTTCCATTAACATGACGTCACAGAGGTCAAGAAACGAGATCCTGCATCCACAGAAACCATTCAAATAATAATACCGAAAAAAAAATAAACACAAGATACATAATCACAAGATCATCTGCGCCATATTCAACGCATACTGCACTCTTGGTAAACATTATTTGTGCTTTAAAGTATCTTAAAGAAATTAAAAAGTAATGGAGAGGTATGAGAAATGAAGTGCGTGAAAACAAAGTCCCCTTCAAAAGACAAAAGACACGTCCCACATGAAGCCATACAATCTTTAAAAATCAGTTCACGTGTGAAACCGTCCACAGAGACACCTGAAGAACATGAAAACAGCTTAATCTCTTCTTCTTTGGCATCTGTGTGAGTCAAACAAAACATAAACCAGTTTTCTGTCCTCTCCTGCTCTTTGTGATCACGTTTCCTGTCTTTTAATACAGCGGAAATGCACCATTTAGTTTCTACTGCTAGATTATGAGTCAAAGTCATTATTTTATGGTTATGACAAAGGTTCTGATTATTTTATAATGAATTACTCATATTTTATTGTTTAAAAGTGTTACCTCTCACAACAGATCCTTTAGTGACACACCAAAAATGTCTTGTTCTGTCCGACGCATTGTCCAAAAATCCAAACGTATTTAGATGATATAAAAGAGGAAACAGCGTCACAATTTAGAAGCTGGAAGCAGCAAATGACTCAAACGATTATTTTCAAAATAATTGCGGGTAATTCTTCACGCAATTCACTTATTCTAGTAATTTTGGTGATGACCTAGTCGGACATTTAAAATGACTGATCACAGAGAAAGCCGGAAGCAACAGAAGATTGTCTTTCTACTGAGGCGCATTCAACAGTGACTCGGCCGGCTTGTTTCATACGTCAAGTGCGGTTTTTTTCTTGCACCCACAACAAGAAACACCAAGCCCACATTTTAAGATTCACCCACTTCTGGATGCCGTTCTGTAAAAGCTTCGTTTTTTTAGGGAGCGACAGACACACCGGCTCAGTGCGGACAGAGAGAAAAATATATTTTAAACTTAGCCGTCTTCTTGTGAACGTACTCTAAGACAGTGCAATAAAGATATAATATATATTAAAAAAAAGGAAATAGCACTTCGTCTGGATGCTGGTTGTGTGAGACTCTTCACATTGTGGTCTTCGGCTTCAGCAGCCTCACAGTCCCTGATTCGACTCTTAGCTTCACCACAGTTTGGACCCGTGTTCAAGGAAGGGAAAGAACTTTGCGACCAGGTGGGGAAAAATCTGGCATTTTGTTTCGCCCGCTTTCTGAGCCATTTCAGAAAAATGCCCGTCCAGGAGGATGTGGACGTCCTCCCCTGTGGTCAAAGCTGGCTAGGGGGTGATCCAGCTTTGGAGCATCCTAATCACGTCTCCTGCCCTTCCCCGATTTTCAGTGCAAATCAGTTAGAAAAGTCTTTCTTACGTCCACCGAGCCTCAAGCTAAAACAGCTGAAACAGGTGCCTCAGTTCGCAGGGGGACATTTTTTTTCTTTTTCTATTGTTTTTGTAGGAAAAACCTCAGTAACAAAACTATTATCTCAGTTAAAACAAGGAAAAATATACACAAATATATGTTTACAATATATTTTGTACATTTACATGAGCTCTTTAAAAAAAAAAAAAACACACAAAGCTGCCTTTTCAAAAGTGTTCACAAAGAAAGTGGCGTCATCACTTTGCGTCGTGTGAATAGGATTCAGCGATCGTGTTGCCGCCGGAGACGACATCATCCTCCTGCTGAACGCTTCCTTACGTTGCAGAAACACATATTTCATTTCCTTCCTCTGCCTACAAAGAAGGCAGGAGATATGTTTAAACAGCACTGACGCACACAGCGTGTCGGTCAGATCTCCAGGAGCAACGCGATGTGTCCACAAACGTCCAGAGGTGCAGGCGGCATGTTGATTCACGGTTAATTGTACTACAGTTAATAAAAACTCCCCACATTGTATTGCAGTGTGTTAAAGGCCTAACTGGATTTACCTAAATGCTTATTTTCCAATTGTTGTCGTTCAGCGTAAATCCGACAGTTAGCCGGCGTGGTCATGACTTATCTTGAACCTTCAGCAGTGACTTCAGATGAACAGTCATTTGCTCTCGGCTTTGGTTGCTCTGTTGAGGCTCCTTTTCTCCGACCCAGTGGCTCGGAGGTTTAGGTAAGACACTCGGTGACGGCGGCTCGCTGAACTTGGCTCCGGCGTAGACCTTCTCGCCGTCCTTGAGGCATTCCGGCGCAGCCTCGGCGGGCTTCACGTTGTCGGAGGCGTGGAGCGGGTGGAAGGTAACGGGCTTGTTCGGGCTGCCGTTGTCTTTCTTCTTGGCGGAGTGAGCCGACCCGGGGCTTTGGCCCTGCTTGGGCTTGTGGCTCCGTGTGATCATGTTCTGGGTGATTCGGTCGTGTCGGGGGAAGTTGCGGGCGGGGTGGCCAGCCGGCTGAGCGGCTCCTCGCTCCGACCTGCCGCCTTTGATTTCAGCAGCTAAGAAAACAAAACAAACTCGTATTAAAACAGTTATCAGATAAACATTATGATTCTATTACTGGACAATTAAATGTTGAAAAAAAAATTCTGGACCTTAGAAGGAAAATAGAAGTTTTTGGTTTCTTACTTAAGGTTAACTTGCTATCTTTTTTAATCGTAGCTTTCAGCCTAATCTCACTGCCTTCATCGGTGAGTGAGAGTTTGCTCAGTTGCCATGGAGATGGTTCGGATTCACACACGCAAAGTCAGAAAGTAGGGCATATAAACAGGTTTGGTTTGTTGACATGTTGACCATTAAACCATCTCCATGACAACTGAGCAACATGCATTCACAGAGGAAGACTGTGAGATGTGGTTGAAAGCTTCAGGAGGTCGACCTTCATTTAAGAATGTTGCATCAAAAAGAAAAAAAGGAACAACAATAACAAAAGTATCGTAATCCTGCTCTTGGAATTGAAGTTAAAAATAGTTAAAATAGTTGTTGTTTTTTTCTCTGTCTGTAAATATAATATTTCAGTTATTGTTGTTTTTTTATTGCTTATTTATAATACTTGTTTTATTTTTTTATTTTTTTTCATTTTTATTTTTTTTTATCTTGTCTTCTTCTACTGTCTCTTGTGTGCACTTTACTCTACGCTGTTGTAAGCTTGCAAATTTCCCCGCTGCGGGACTAATAAAGGATTATCTTATCTTATCTCTCTTATGTGGGTCACAATAAATTCCTTTAAGGTGACTATTTCTCAATGAAACCTATGAGCACATCTCTGGTAAACACAAGATTGAAAATGGCGTCTTTGTGTTCTTTGTGGAGAAACTGAGTCTTATTGATCTGCCAATTAAATGAACCAATCCATGAGTTAAGTGTTAGTAGACTAAGAATTTATTTGGTTGAGGAAAACACGCTTGTTACCGTTGAAGTCTATTTTTTAATTTTTTTAAGACA
>NW_026549441.1:0-40171 GCF_027596085.1 Anoplopoma fimbria | reverse complement strand
GCCTACAAGGCAAGGAGTAAATCAACCTTATTGAATAGTTTCTACCTCCGTTTGTATGGTTTGGTTAGCCCAGGATTAATATGTGGAAATGACAAAATTAAGTATTTGATACCTAGAAGAGATGTTTGTTTTTTGTTCAATCTCAGATAGGCTGAGACTCAAAGTTGTGTGCCTTTGTAGATACACTGAGACGAAGTTTAAGTTCCAATCGCTGAGGTATTGTTCTTGAAATTGCACACTTTGCACAATTTTCAACTTATTTGAAGTGTTTTTGCAATAGGATTATTTGTTATGTATACATTTTCTGAATGTGCTACTATTTTGTACGAAATTAAAACAAAGAAAACAATCTGAAATTGTCGTTATTTTTAATTATGCCATATTTTTACCGGTCCGGCCCACTTGGGAATAGATTATCCTCCATGTGGCCCCTGAGCGAAAATGAGTTTGACACCCCTGATCTAGAGGGGTATTTTCTGTAAGTAAAAAAAATAAGACCTATACAAAACCATGTATCCTGTAGCGTTGTTGCTGGTAGCAGATTTAATAAATAATAAGTAATTAATATCAGGATATGTAACTAGTTTAAATAACTCAATTAGGATTTAGAAACCCTTAAATTAGTATAAAAGAACAATGGTACTCGAATTTACCACCATTAGTTTACCTAATGGAATTTGACATAGGACTTAAGTTGGATGCCACCCTATTTTGGAAAAACAGGGTGTAACTGCAGGCAGTGTTTTCCTGCTCTGTGGGGTATTATATGTAATTCGGTCTTTGACCTCAAGGTGGACTCGTGTTATTTCTCGTAAATGTATCCGTGTTATTTCTTGTTCGTGGGTTTTTGTCGAGAAGCTTCGAGAAGCTAGTGTCACAGCTGCAGACAAGTCACGTTCTATAAACGTTCTAAGGTTTTATGTTTCAAGCAGGCACCAAGAAAGATTTAATTTAACCCCATTGGCTACAAGCAGGCAAAGTGGTTAGTGTTGTGTTTTTGTTACCTTTTGTTTGCCGTGAATGATTCGTATGCTCTTGGGTAATTGTTTGTGTGTTAAACTAATTTCATGTCTGTATTGTATTGTAGTTCTACGGTGTGATTAAACCATCAGTAAAAGGAGCCGGAGCCTCGAGTATTTCAATGGGCGTTACAGTAGAACACTACACTGCATCGTGAAGACTCCAAGATGGACGTAACACGGAGCTGCGCGCAGATGGCCTTAACACGGAGCTGCGCGCGGACAGAAGACGACGTCACCGCACACTGCTAGAAGGAGGTACCGCAATAAGAACTGTCGCGCTTGAATCACAAGGAGAAGACGTTAAAGGCTAAATAAGCAAGAATGCTGAAGATCGCATCTTGAAAGTAGCACAAGTAATCTGCCATTTAAGCTGCGTTGTGGACATTTCATTTGTGTGCTGCCTTAAAGTAACAGTGGATATTTAATTTGCGGTTGGTTGTAAGAATCAAAGTGACTAAGTAAATACAGTGTTTTGAAGTGAATTAAGTGTAAGATGTTTTAAGTTTAAAATCGTATTATTGCATGTGATATCATACAAGTGGGTTTTTCATATTAAGACTACCTAAGATTTCATAGCAATTATTATTTGCCTTACATTGCCATTCTAAACAGGTTTTACAGCAGTGTGTTGCCTTGATGTGTAGTTAAACAAGTTTAAGCTAAGGCAATCCCAAAGGCCTTATACAGTATATTGCCTATATTGTGCATTTATAAAGTGAAACATTTATTTTGGGTTTCATATAGATTTTATTTCATATCAGCGCATTTGAGAAGTACATTTCATTTAAATGTCAACACATTCATAAACATTTAACATGTCACAAACAAGCGTAAGTGCTACACAGGCAACTAAAGAAGCCAAGCATGGAGACCCACAAGAAGATGGTGAAAATACCCCAGCTCAAGCTGACTCTGGTGAGCAAGCTGAAGCGACAGCACAAGACGCACAATCCCAGGTTGGTGCATATATCACACAACAGCCTCCAGACATGAGAAGAAGCGAACGTCCACGAACGCTAACTGAAAAAGGAAAGGCTCAGCTGGATGAAAGGTTGTGTGAACTGAACGCACATTTTGTGAAGCTATATGGAAAGTGGAAATATCACATTAATGGCTTAAGACGAACCATTAGGGAAAATGATGCTGTGGATCTGATTGAGGATGTTGCAAGCACAATCAACTCTATCCAAGATCAGATTGACGAAACTTACCTCAAAATAAGAGATATTGCAACTCCTGAACCTGAAATCCGGAGAATAAATGACACATGTAATGCACTCACTGTGACTGCAAATAAAAGGGCTCAACAATACCTCAGTGGTAATGAAGATTCAGAAGTTGTACCCTGGCCTGAAGCTGAGTCAGTGTTTGACAACACAGTATCCAGTGCAAGCTCGCTTAAACCCAGCTGTAAGTCAAACACCTCTTCCAGTCTGTCACGGTACAATAAACTACAAGCAGCGGCCGAAGTTGCAGCTACACAAGAAGTTCTCAAAATAATGAAAGAACAACATCAACGAGAAGAAGAGATTCGGAAACTTGAGGTGGAGGAACAAATGTTAACGGCAAAAAGAGAAGCTGAAGAAAAGGAAATTGAAGCGGAGAATGCTGGAAAACGAACTCAGTTTATTTCAGAAAGCGCTGCTAGAAAAACGGAGCTGGAAAAGAAAAGGCGAGAAGTGGAACGGTTGGAGGAAATAAAAAGCACAATGCAGCACAAGCCAGGCTGAATATTTTCTCAGAAGATCATTATGACGAGGTAGCGCACCAGTCAGCCATTTTGACTGAACAGAGTCGAGACATCTATCCATCCTCACTAAAGGTTCCAGTTTCCCTCTACCAACCATCCGCTCTCAACCCTGTAAGCAACCCCTTATATCCTGCTCAACAAGCACCGCCTCCCCAAGCTAGCCCTGCTCAGCAAACCATACCTGATCCATCTTATCATCCACACCTAGCTGCCATCACTAAGACCTCTCCCCCACATCCCTCAATGTTCACATCCAAATACACACCTCAACCAGCCAGTTTCCCTCAATCTCCAATGGTTCAGCAAGCCATCCCCAATCAACCTCTTACCATTCAACAAGTCCCATTTACCAAGGTTCCCACTACTCACTCACCCACATTCACCACCTCTCATGAAGCCTCCAATGATCTTGTGAGAACACTCGCTGAAGCGATTACAGCCAATCGTATCCCAATCCCAGAACCGGCTGTCTTCGTAGGAGATCCTCTCAAGTATAATGATTGGAAGCTTTCATTCTGTACTCTGATTGATCGTAAGAACCTGCCAACTCAAGAAAAACTCTTCTTTTTGCGCAAGTACGTTGGTGGCCCAGCCAAAAGAGCTATTGAAGGACATTTCCTAGTAGCAACAGAAACGGCTTACAAAACCGCCTGGGACAAACTTGAGGACAGATACGGCAATCAGTTTGTAATTGGTAAGGCATACCGCGACAAGATACACGCATGGCATAAAATTGGTCACAAGGACAGCGAAGATCTTCGTGAGTTTGCGGATTTTCTAAGCAGTGTTGAATCAGCAATGCCTTATGTTCAAGGTTTACAAGCTCTTAACGACTGTGGCAGCACGAGCTATGGAGTGATGCCCTTTTCTTAAGGCAGTTTCGATAGTATTAATTATTGCCAGACAACGCCACCCTGGGAATTTCACCCAGAGATTTATTTTAAGTGGACTAGCCCAAATGAAGGAAAGGCACTGAGGTCCGTTATGCAATGAGGCAGAGACGGCAGTTCGGTCATACAAAAATACTTTTATTTATAGAAAATGTCTGTTCTTAAGACTACTAAATAATTACTCACTAAGGAGGGAAATTGGGTGCTGAGATCCAATCAGTGCTGAGACCTACTGTGAACACCTGCATCCAAAGGAAAGGGGGTCCCAGGAACACCACACGTAAAACAAATGAAAAATAAACCAACTGCAAACACAATAAAAGAGGGACACCGTGACCAGGACACCAGTCCACCACCGTAGGCTCAGCACCTGAATAGAGAGGGATCGCAGAGCAACCAGTTAGAAAACATAATGGAAACAAAATAATAATAAGAGAAATTAATTAAATAAACAAAATCTATAATAAGTAAACACAAGGAGAAATCAGCAAAAACTCTTACATAACATAACATACACACTTTAAGATGTAGTTGCACCAACTAAACAAAAGAGATAGCGACACAACAGTAAAAGGAACAAACTATCGCTAGCCGAATGAACGGCAAAGCGATCGGGTCCGAGCTGGCCCTGGCAAGGCGGTAATAACGTGGAAGCAAAGCAGCAGTGGTTTTTATAGGTGGATTGGCCGCCGCTGCGCCGCTACTGTCGGCCACCCAATCGGGCAGTCCCGGCCAACGTGGCGTGGAGCAGGGAACGGGACGCTATACCAAAGCGACAGTTCAGTAGGCGGCATCGGCTATGTATCGATGAGCAGCGCGCAGCCAGCAGCAACATCCAAGTGAGCCCTTTACAACACAATAACTAAAATTAGCACTGGAAAGGCAACGTATAAGAAAGATGCAGCCGTGACCGGCAACTCACCTATCACTGCACAGAAGCGGACATAGACGCACAGGAGCTACGTGACCCAGCCTCCGGCAAGCAAGAGCCTTTACAAAACAATAACTAAAATTAGTACTGGATGGGCAACATGCGAGAGAGATACAGCCGTGACCGGCAGCTCACCTGTCACCGCACGGAAGCGGAAATGGACGCCCAGGCGCAACGTGACCCAGCCTACGGCAAGCAAGAGGCCGACAGGTGCTCTACGCCCGCCTTTGTAGATAGTCTCCCACCGTGATTGGCTGGGACTGCCGCACAGCTGACAGTCACCATGACAACAAACTACATGTTGCCACAATCTGCCCCCATCAATTGAATCGTCGTCCCGACGATTGAATAACCAACAGCAAATTGAAATCATCTCCAAGGCCTAAATAGCGCCGCAACTGCATTAGAAATGGACACAGAAGGATTAACACTTCCCTGTCCAGCATCCCCTGCAGACCGAGGGAGGTGGTGGACATTGGGGTGGTGACCTGCCGTTAACCTTACTGTGCGCCGGACAGCATTTCGAGCAACAGGGAGGGAAGAAGTACTTGCCACTACAGGAGCAGGAACTACTAGGGAAGATGGCACAGAGGGGGCTGGGTCAGATGGTGGAACCAGCAATCTAGGGGTGGTTTGGGTCACAGCTTCGGCCTGGAAGGAAGCGGGCAACGGGTTCTCAGGCCTCTCGACTAGCCAATCACCATCACCTGTCACCTCATCCTCTGACTGAGATCGCTCAGGAGGAGGTGGAGACGAAACAGCAGCGCCACCAGGAGACTCTACCCCTACCACAGCCTTCAACAAAGAACGATGGACCTGCCTGGCTCGAGTTGGATCATCCCTAGGGGCAATGGTGTAGACTGATCCCCCTTCCCTCGGTGCCCTCATGACACAATACTTAACCGAGGCCCACTGATCCTGGATCTTGTGGCGCCCCCGTACACCAAGATCTCGCAACCACACCAACTGGCCCTCTTCGAGGGGAACATCTCGGACATGCTGGTCGTGGTTTTTCTTACGGCGCTCGGCAGCAGCCTTCAACCGGTCACGAGCTCCCTCAAAGGCTATCTGTAGGCGGGCTTGATGTTCCTGAACCCACTCGTGGACGTAGCCCCCAACAGGATTCTGAACCCTGCCTAAAAGGAAATCAACCGGGAGTCTTGGCTCCTGGCCAAACATCAACAGGAAAGGGGACTCACCAGTTGCCTGATGCGGGGTGGTGTTATAGGCATACAGGACCTGGGGAAGACAGGAACTCCAGTCGTGCTTACGGGACACGGGCAGTGTGCGCAACAAATTGTGAAGTGTTCTATTAAAACGCTCACATTGCCCATTCCCTGAAGGATGATATGGCGTGGTTCGGGATTTCTCTATCCCGTACAACACACATAACTGACGAATAAGAGAACCCTCAAAACTCCGTCCCTGATCGGAATGTATCCGGGCAGGGACACCAAATTTTGAGAACCACTCAGTGACCAGGACACGAGCTACAGTAGTAGCTCGCTGATCACGGGTAGGTACAGCCCACGTGTGTACTTACTGAAGACATCAGTCATGACGAGGACGTCTTCAATCCCATGACTGGGCTCCAGAACAGTAAAATCAATAGCCAGGATCTCATTAGGTCGAGAAGCCAACAGGTGTCCCATGAAGCTGCGAGCAGCAGGTTGACTCACCTTGGCCACCTGGCACCGCTCACATGCCTGGCACCACTGTACCACCTCAGCAGACATGCCTGGCCAGTAACAACGCTGCCGCAGGAGCTCTAGAGTCCTCTCAATCCCCTGATGACCATGCCCTTGGTGAACCTCCGTCAGCACATCCGTTCTTAAAACTGCAGGCAACAACAACTGAAACACACCCTCGGCCCCATCCGGCCGGAAAACCCGCCGATACATCACCCCATTCCTTTCAATCAACCGGTCCCACTGCCGAAGCAGCACCAGGGCTGACTGAGACACTAGTCTCCGCTCCTCTTTATTGGGACGCTGTTTACGTGTCCAGAAAGCCAAGACTTCCTGGATGACTGGGTCAGCGCGCTGGAGTGCAGCGATGTCAGATGGGGGGTGATGGGGCAAGGCGGCAACAGTGGCTTGTGTCGCATCTATCATGTCTACTTGCAGGGCCTGCTGTAAGGGTTTGGGGAGCAACGTGCCACGGACCATGACTTGCAGGTCTTGTGCCTCGGGGGAATGCTGACGAGAAAGGGCATCTGCGTTTCCGTTGCTACGACCCGAACGATATTTGAGTTCAAAATCAAACGACGCGAGTTGGGCTACCCAACGCTGTTCAGTGGCCCCAAGCTTGGCGGATGACAGGTGACTCAAGGGATTGTTGTCGGTGTAAACAACACATTTATGACCCAACAGGTATTCCCTAAACTTCTCAGTCATGGCCCACTTGAGCGCCAAAAACTCCAACTTCATGGAGCTGTAGTTACTCATATTGCGCTCAGTGGGCTTCAAACCACGGCTAGCATAAGCTATGGGCCGAACCTTACCATCCTGTTCTTGGGATAACACGGCCCCAAGACCACCATGGCTGGCGTCCACCTCCAAGATGAATGGTAGGGTGAAGTCGGCATACGCCAGCACAGGTGCAGTGGTGAATCGAGTTTTCAAAGCCTCAAAGCTATGGCGACACTCCTCTGTCCAACGACCAGACACTGCTTGGTTAACCCGCTTGGGTTTGAGGCCTGCCAGCTCTGCTACCAGCTTATGCAGGGGTGCCGCCAGCTTCGCAAAACCCTCTACAAAGCGACGGTAGTAGCTGGCGAATCCAAGGAAGGAACGCAGCTCTGAGAGAGTGGCAGGAGGAGGCCAGCTAGAGACAGCTCTGACCTTGCCGGGGTCAGTGGAGACACCTTTGTCTGAAATAACATGGCCCAGGTAACTCACTTCCTGCTGGAAGAAAGCACACTTGCTGAGTTTCACCTTTAACCCTTCGTGGTGTAAACGCTCCAGCACCACACCCAACCTCTCCAGATGTTGCTCGATGGTAGAGGAGAAAACCACTATGTCATCGAGATACAGCAGCAGGGATTGGCACTGCTGGTCGCCAAAAATCCGCTGCATCAGACGCTGGAATGTACCGGGAGCGTTGCAAAGCCCAAAGGGCATGCGGTTCCACTCAAAAAGGCCAAAGGGGGTACAAAAGGCCGTCTTGGAACGGTCAGCCTCTGCCACGGGGACCTGATTGTAGCCACTAGCCAGGTCTAGGGTGGAAAACCAACGAGCACCAGTGAGGGAATCCAAAGACTCATCAATGCGGGGCAGTGGAAAGGCATCCTTCCTGGTTTTACCATTCAGGAGCCTATAGTCCACACACATGCGAAGGCTACCGTCCTTCTTCTTGGCCAGCACAATTGGAGACGCATATGGGCTGCTGCTTTCCCTAATGACCTGAGTCGCCAGCAGCTGGTTAATGTGGTCTTTAACAACCTCATACTCAGATGGAGGAATTCGGCGATAACGTTGTCGTACAGGAGCATCATCTAAGAGAGGGATCTCGTGAGAAATCAGGTCAGTACACCCCTAGGTCCTCATCATTAACTGAAAAAATGGAACGGTACTGGCCAAGAAGAGCCCTCGCCTTATCCCGTGCTCCCGCAGGCAAATTACCCAACTCCAAAGTTGCTATAGGGTCCTGTGCTGGTGGGGAAACTGACTGCGAAGCCATTGTCGCCACCACAGGTGGCACCTCAGTGACACCGGCAGGCAAACTCACGACCCGCACCTCCTCCAAGGTCCCCACCACAACACGGGGGTAAAGCACCACCTCTGAAGACCCTACGTTCACAATGGGAATGTAGGCTGTGCCCCGTACCACCGATACCAGAGCAGGAGGTGCAAGCAGCCCAGCGGGCAGGCCAGAGTCTAAGGACTCAAAGAGCATAGTAGTGCCAGAGTACTGCTCCGAGCATGTGGCCGTGACAATCTTCATCACACCACCCGGGATACGACAAGCCTTTTTACCACGTAGTTTGGCTTTCCCTGCTCCCCGACCAGCTGTAACACTGGCTTCATGGCACTTTTGGAAGGCCTGCATGACAGGCTTAGGGACCTCAGATACCACTGGCAGGTCAAACAAAGCCAAGCCATGCTGCCCAAAGAGCTCTGCATAGCACCTTCGGATAACATTCATCCCTAAAATACCAGGAACCTGAGAGGATACACCACCAGGTGGGTCCTTGACCAACAGAATCCCACAGGCTGGCAGCCGCTTCCCACAAAGCTCTACGTCCAGTTCTAAGTAGCCGATGTAAGGGATGGCCAGGCCATTGGCTGCTCTGAGCTGCAGCCAGTGGCAAGGTTTAAGCCGCTCTTGGCCCCAAGGCGCAAAATGTTGCTCGAAAAGAGACTCTGTAATAGTTGACACCATAGACCCTGTATCTACTAAACAAGAGACAGCAACCCCTCCCATCCTCACACCTACATGAGGACAAGATGACATGAGCTTGGACACTTCCACATCACCTGGACCTAAATCTGAGCCAGTAACTCCCCTCTCCGAACTGTGACTCTGCAGTTTGGCGGGTGCTAGTTTTCCGACACCTGGGCGGAATGGAATGGCCCACTTGGCCGAGAGACCGGTAAAGAAGGTTGAGCGCCGGCAGGAACACGAGCTCCACACTCCCTAGCAATGTGACCTGGTTGCTGACACCTCCTACAGATGATGGGACCACGAAAAGGCACTCGGCTTTGCTGCTGAGAGGCCTGCAGACGGGAAATGCTCTGAGTCAGCTGGTTCAACTGTTCCTGTTGCAACTTCAGCATTTCCCTCATCTCACACAGCTCCGAGGCTTGAGGCGAACCGACACCTGCCTGATGGCTGCCCTGGACCACACACTGAGCACTGAAGACAGAAGGAACAGAATGACTACGACCTCTAACACCTCCAGGTAAGCCCTCTCGTTCCCACCTGATCGCCTCACTCCTAGCCTCCAGTAAGGTAGCAGTAGGCTGCCTGCGCACAAACTGCTTCAGCTCACGACGAAGTGGCCCATCCAGCACATGCTCCACAAACTGATCCCGCAACAAAACCTCTGCATTGGGTATGCCACTGGGTGCACGCTGCTTCACAGAGGTCATGAGACCCATCAATGCGAGGGAAAACTCTAGTAGAGTCTCTCCCTCATGCTGTCGTCGGGAGAAAAATGCCTCTTGTAAAGCTACATATGACTCTGCACACCCATAAAGCTCCTCTAATACCGCAATTATCTTAGATGGGTCTGAACGCTCTTCACTGGAGCGGTACTTAATTTCCTCACGCGCCTCCCCCTCTAGGTGGTCAAATAAGAAGAATGCCCGATCGGATGCAGACAAGTGGCGTGCTCTCATACAGGCTTGCACCTCCTCCAACCATTCAGCTAACCCTATGCCTGACCTTGCCCTAAATGTGGGACATTTTCTGTCTCTAGGTACAAAAATCAGTCTCTCCGTTGAAGGAGCACTGGCACTGGAGGATGCAGCAGGCGCAAGAAGAACTGGGGGCGCTGTACTAGGGCCAGGCATGGCTGCAACCTGTTCCTGTCTCAGCCCCTCGTTGTCTGCTCTTAGCTGTGCGACTAAATCCCTCAGTTCCTGCAACTCTGCCTCCATAACTAAGCCTATACAAGCTACAACCTTCTCTACCGTGGAGAAGAGTCCAGGGCAAGGGGAACTGGGCTTGTTGCAGGTCCACAAAACCAGCTGCTGCTTTGCCTTGAAAAGAGAAAGAAATGAAAAAAAAAAAAAAAAAAAAAAAAAAAAAAACACAAGTCAGACACAGACACTTACGTTAGCACAGACACGATCTTTCTTTAAAGAAACTAATGAAAAATAAAAAATAAATAAAAAATAAACAGAACGCACGTCTCTGTCCTCAAATTGCAAATCCTGTCAACAACGCCAGATTGTGGCAGCACGAGCTATGGAGTGATGCCCTTTTCTTAAGGCAGTTTCGATAGTATTAATTATTGCCAGACAACAGACAACGCACCCTGGGAATTTCACCCAGAGATTTATTTTAAGTGGACTAGCCCAAATGAAGGAAAGGCACTGAGGTCCGTTATGCAATGAGGCAGAGACGGCAGTTCGGTCATACAAAAATACTTTTATTTATAGAAAATGTCTGTTCTTAAGACTACTAAATAATTACTCACTAAGGAGGGAAATTGGGTGCTGAGATCCAATCAGTGCTGAGACCTACTGTGAACACCTGCATCCAAAGGAAAGGGGGTCCCAGGAACACCACACGTAAAACAAATGAAAAATAAACCAACTGCAAACACAATAAAAAAGGGACACCGTGACCAGGACACCAGTCCACCACCGTAGGCTCAGCACCTGAATAGAGAGGGATCGCAGAGCAACCAGTTAGAAAACATAATGGAAACAAAATAATAATAAGAGAAATTAATTAAATAAACAAAATCTATAATAAGTAAACACAAGGAGAAATCAGCAAAAACTCTTACATAACATAACATACACACTTTAAGATGTAGTTGCACCAACTAAACAAAAGAGATAGCGACACAACAGTAAAAGGAACAAACTATCGCTAGCCGAATGAACGGCAAAGCGATCGGGTCCGAGCTGGCCCTGGCAAGGCGGTAATAACGTGGAAGCAAAGCAGCAGTGGTTTTTATAGGTGGATTGGCCGCCGCTGCGCCGCTACTGTCGGCCACCCAATCGGGCAGTCCCGGCCAACGTGGCGTGGAGCAGGGAACGGGACGCTATACCAAAGCGACAGTTCAGTAGGCGGCATCGGCTATGTATCGATGAGCAGCGCGCAGCCAGCAGCAACATCCAAGTGAGCCCTTTACAACACAATAACTAAAATTAGCACTGGAAAGGCAACGTATAAGAAAGATGCAGCCGTGACCGGCAACTCACCTATCACTGCACAGAAGCGGACATAGACGCACAGGAGCTACGTGACCCAGCCTCCGGCAAGCAAGAGCCTTTACAAAACAATAACTAAAATTAGTACTGGATGGGCAACATGCGAGAGAGATACAGCCGTGACCGGCAGCTCACCTGTCACCGCACGGAAGCGGAAATGGACGCCCAGGCGCAACGTGACCCAGCCTACGGCAAGCAAGAGGCCGACAGGTGCTCTACGCCCGCCTTTGTAGATAGTCTCCCACCGTGATTGGCTGGGACTGCCGCACAGCTGACAGTCACCATGACAACAAACTACTACAGTCGAGGCATTGAATGTCAAGAAGGAGCCTGTGAGACTGACAGTGTCAACAATAACATCAATCACAAAGGTCGTGTCCAGCCAAAGGGTGAGCGGTCTACGAGTAAGAGGCATTAACTCTGAAAATATAATCAAACTCCCAACAACTTATACCAGGGATTATATACCAGCAAATAGATCTCATATACCCACAAGTACAACTGCAAAGTTATGGCCTCACTTAGAACATCTAGAGCATGAAATGTCTCCAGAGCTTGACTGTGAAGTAGGATTGTTGATAGGCTATAACTGCCCCCAAGCCCTTCTTCCCAGAGACGTCATTAGTGGCAGTGAGGACCAGCCATACGCGCTCAAGTCTGCGTTGGGTTGGAGCATCGTTGGCTACAGCAATGCTGGCCTTGAACATGATGATGAAATAGGTATGAGTCACCGTATCATCACAAAGCAAGTCATACCAGCAATCAAGTCTTCAGTTGAACTCAAATCTGAAGTCCATTTTGTTTGCAGGACCCAAGTCAGAGAAATTATGACTCCAACAGACATAATCAAAGTCTTCGAGTCAGATTTCACTGAGAGGACCAGTGAAGAAGTGTCAATGTCACAAGAAGACATCAAGTTTTTGGCAAAGATTAAAGAGGGCATCAAGCAAAAGCCTAATGGACACTACGAAATGCCATTGCCTTTCAAGGAAGAAAGGCCAAGTCTGCCAAACAACAAAGCGTACGCAGAAAATCGGCTTAAATGCCTGGAGAAACGTTTGACAAAGGACGAACAATACCACAATGATTATGTGGCTTTCATGGAGGACATGATCGCAAGAGATGATGCTGAAAAGGTTCCAGAGATGGATATGTGCAATCGGACAGTATGGTATATCCCTCACCATGGAGTTTATCATCCCCAAAAGCCAGGAAAGATTCGCGTCGTCTTTGATTGTTCAGCAAAATATCGGAACACATCACTGAACGAACATCTACTCACTGGGCCAGACCTTACCAATGCCCTCGTAGGGGTCTTGTGTCGTTTCCGTAAGGGGCAAGTAGCCATCATGTGTGATGTGGAGCGTATGTTCCATCAGTTTCATGTTGCACCAAGGGACCAAGACTACCTCAGATTCCTGTGGTGGGAAGGAGGTAATCTGGAAGCTCCCCCATCAGTGTATCGCATGAAGGTTCACATATTTGGTGCTGCCTCATCGCTAGGATGTGCAAACTTCGGGCTTAAGCACCTCGCTGCACAAGGAGCAGGCAAATTTAGCGAAGCCACCTTGAGATTTATCCAACGCAACTTTTACGTTGATGATGGACTGGCAAGTGTCGACAATGAAGCAGAAGCCATCCAGCTAGTCAAAGAAGCAAGAGATCTCTGCTGCACTGGTATGCTCCGCTTACACAAATTCCTTACCAATAGCAAGGAGGTGCTTGCCACGATCCCAAAGAAAGAATGCGCAGATGGTGCTACCGACCTGGACTTGGCCCTCGGCGAACCCAAGATAGAAAGGGCTCTTGGGGTCCAGTGGTGCCTTAGCTCAGATAAGTTCCAGTTCAGAGTCGAGGTAAAGGAAAATCCCTTTACCAGAAGAGGAGTATTGTCAACAGTGGCCTCAATTTTTGATCCTCTTGGATTTGTTGCACCCTTCATTTTGATCGGGAAGCAGATCCTGCAAAGGATGTGTCGGGAGAAGATGGACTGGGATGAACCACTTCCTGATGACCTCAAGCTGCGTTGGGAAGCTTGGTTACAAGATCTACACAATCTGTCTTCAGTTGAGATACCACGATGCTATGTACCCTCGACTATCAAGGAAGTTCAGCAGTACGAATTACACCATTTTAGCGACGCTAGTGCGTCTGGGTACGGAACATGTTCTTACCTCAGAGCTGTTAACAAGTCTGGAGAACCACATTGTGCTCTTGTTATGGGGAAAGCAAGAGTTGCGCCAACAAAGGTAACAACAATCCCAAGACTGGAACTCTCAGCTGCTGTCGTCGCCACAACAGAACAAGCGATATGCTTATGAGTGAACTAGAACTGGAAGGCCTATGTGAATACTTTTGGACTGATTCCAAGGTTGTTCTTGGCTACATTAATAATGACGTAAGGCTTGATGACGAGGACCCAGAACTCAAAGGAGCACAGGTTCACACTACTGAAGCACAGGAGGACAGGTCACTGTCAGATCGTTTACAGAAGTTTTCAGACTTAAGGACAGCGGTAAGAGCCATAGCAAGACTTAAGCGGTGTGCAAAGGAGATAAAGGGTCCAAAGACAGGATCTGATAAAGTTACTACACTCGAAGAAAGACAGGAAGCTGAACAATTCATAATCCATGCAGTTCAAGGAGAAGCGTTTAGTGAAGAAATAAGATCTCTGAAGCAAAGCAAAGAGCTGCCTGAGAATAACTCAACTAAGCTGCACAAGTTAAGTCCATTCATCGATAGTCACGATATCCTGAGGGTGGGAGGGAGATTGACAGAAGCAGCACTTCATCCCCACGTGAAACACCCAGCTATCCTTCCAAAAGGGCATCATGTGTCTCGCCTATTAATTAAGCACTTCCACGAGAAGGTGCTACATCAAGGTCGTGGAATGACCATCAATGAACTACGCTCCAACGGAATTTGGATTCTTGGTTGTAGCAGTGAAGTGTCATCCTTTATCTTCCGATGCGTTAAGTGCAGGAAGTTTAGAAAGTGTACTCAAGAACAAAAAATGTCCGACCTTCCACTAGAGAGGATGGAAGCCACCCCTCCTTTTACATACAGTGGTATGGACTGTTTCGGACCATTTTATGTGAAGGATGGCAGGAAAGAGCTCAAGAGATATGGGGTCCTATTTACCTGCATGTGCTCAAGAGCTATCCACATCGAGATGTTGGATGACCTTACCTCTGATGCCTTCCTCGACGCACTGCGTTGCTTTATTGCTTTAAGAGGCAACGTAAGTCAGCTTCAAAGTGACCAAGGCACGAATTTCGTGGGTGCACGAAATGAATTCAAGGAACTTATGAAAGAAATCGAGCAAGAACGTGTCAAAGAACTGGGATGCAGCTTTGTCATGAACCCACCTGCTTCCAGTCACATGGGTGGTGTCTGGGAGAGGCAGATACGAACGGTCCGAAGTGTCCTTACATCCATCCTAGACCAGTCTGCAAGAAGACTAGACAGTTCTTCACTGAGAACCTTCCTATATGAAGTAATGGCTATAGTGAATAGTCGACCGTTGACCACAGAGCATCTCAACGATCCATCAGGACCAGAACCTTTGACACCAAATCATATTCTGACAATGAAATCGTCAATCATTGAACCGCCACCTGGAGAGTTCGTAAGAGAAGATCTCTATCTGCAGAAGAGGTGGAAGAGAGTTCAGTTCTTGTCAAATGAGTTCTGGAACAGGTGGAGAAAGGAGTATTTGCTGAGTCTGCAACAGAGAAGTAAATGGAACAAGGACAGGAGAAATGCTAAAGTGAATGACATAGTCCTGTTGCAAGACGATGCCACATCCAGAAATCAGTGGAAGATGGCAAAGGTTACCGAAGTCTTCCCAGGAGTTGATGGAAAAGTCAGAAAGCTCAAACTACTGCTTAGTGACACAACACGAGACAGTAAAGGCACATACACAACTAGACCATTTTATTTGGAAAGGTCCATACATAAAACTGTACTTTTGCTTGAAGCTGAGTAAAAGTTAAATTCATTTGCGAAAGTGATGTAACCACATTGTCAGATTATACAATGTTTTGTTTTGGGAAAGACGCTGTTCACTATGTTAAGTTTGTTAGAAATCATACGTTGTCTGATGGTGGGAGTGTAACTGCAGGCAGTGTTTTCCTGCTCTGTGGGGTATTATATGTAATTCGGTCTTTGACCTCAAGGTGGACTCGTGTTATTTCTCGTAAATGTATCCGTGTTATTTCTTGTTCGTGGGTTTTTGTCGAGAAGCTTCGAGAAGCTAGTGTCACAGCTGCAGACAAGTCACGTTCTATAAACGTTCTAAGGTTTTATGTTTCAAGCAGGCACCAAGAAAGATTTAATTTAACCCCATTGGCTACAAGCAGGCAAAGTGGTTAGTGTTGTGTTTTTGTTACCTTTTGTTTGCCGTGAATGATTCGTATGCTCTTGGGTAATTGTTTGTGTGTTAAACTAATTTCATGTCTGTATTGTATTGTAGTTCTACGGTGTGATTAAACCATCAGTAAAAGGAGCCGGAGCCTCGAGTATTTCAATGGGCGTTACACAGGGAAAACTTCAATATGTGATATTAATCAATTATATCTTAATCTCAGGATTGCTACGGAGTTCTTGTCAAGGTGTACATTGACCTATTATTTCATATACACACAAATCAAATGATCAATTATTTTATAAATGAAATAATTATTAGACAAACTACATTACTAAACATAAAATAAACAGAATAGAAGGAAAGAATAACAAATAGAATGAAGAGTAAAGAATTATGAACCACAACTAATGAAAGATTGAATGTGACCAGGTAGAATCAGTGACTCATATCATTGATTGAAAAAACCTAAACAATTAGACACTGAATGAATTAAACAATTACAGAACATAGATAGACATTGTTATCATGACACAGACAGAGCTATGTAGATATACATGTATGTGTACCTATATGCATAATAAATGAATGGATAACATTAATCCCAACATTTCAGCACTCATCAGTGTCATGTGTGAGACACAAGAAAGAGGCAGGGGGAAACGTCTCTCCCCCTCTGTTGTCCTGTGCTAGGGTTGAGATAAGGTTATATGGCAGGAAACTAAAATAATTGCAAATAGTTAGCTACCATGAAGTTACTATCCATAACTTTATAATCGCAGATGTTTTAATACAGATTATAAAATATAGGAATTTACTATGACTAGAACTAAAATATCAAGTAAAGGTTTCTTTAACTTGTTTATTACAATTGGATGCTCTTCTTTGTCCTCAGGAATGTGAATGCCCATAAAACCCAGAAAGGTGGGACCATAAGTCTTGGAGTGACCCCAAGAGTTACCCCAAGTATTATCTTCAGATAGTCCAGGCACAGGGGAGAAACCACTTAGCGCTCTTGTAGGTCATGAGAGCAGTTCCTGAAGGAAGTTGATAGGTTTAGAACTTCTCATTGACACTTAGATTTATAATGTCTTGGTGGCCCTCCGCTACAATCCTAAAGAATAGGCTTATACCGCTTGGCCGAGCACATAGATACACATTTCAATGCACTGCGCTGTATAAGCAGTGGTGTATAAAGTACCCAAAAGCCATACTTGAGTAAAAGTAAAGATACCTTCCTGGAAAATGACTCCAGTAAAAGTAAAAGTCACCTATTAGAATACTACTTGAGTAAAAGTCTTAAAGTATCTGATATTTGCTGTACTTAAGTATCAAAAGTAATTTTCTGATATTAAATGTACTTAAGTATTGAAAGTAAAAGTACAAGTAAATGCTGTTAATAAAAAAGCAAAGGGTCAGAATTTTGAGAATTATGAGGTTTATTCTTTTAAGTGTTGTGGCCACCATGACCAAGGACAAGGAGTTGTGTTGAAAATAATTGGGTTGGAAAGTAACAACCCAGTCATTACTTGAAACTGAAAAATGTCCTGTTCATCTTCAAAAGAAGTTGGTTTTCAAAATTGCGAGAATTCAGTCTTGCTCTTCTTGGGCTGAAGACTAGTCCTGCGATGCTAAATAGCCTTTCACAGGCCGCTGAGGCAGGTAGAGGTGTGTTCAGCTTCACAGACAGCTTGCACACAGCTGGGAAGGATTTCAGCAAGGTCATGTGATCTGCTGAACAGGCCAAGTATCCATCCAGTTGTTTGGTGCTGTCTCGTGCTTGAGACGACTGCAGGGCAGAGAAGAAGTCATCTTCATCAGATGAACTGGACCTGGTGGCATCACCTAGCTGCAGGGAGGGTTCTTCCATGTGCTGCTTGATGTAGTCCATTCCTGAAATATAGTGAGGGTGAAAATATAAATGATAGGATTAATACAACTTTCTAACATGTCATGACCCCAACCTAAGGTTTTGTACTAAATAGTTTGTTTTAATTTGAGGTTTATACATTTAGTTTCATCTGTCAAGTTTGGCAGTCAGCAGGTTGATTGTTGGAAGTAGCCACCCCATCTGGGCATTTGCCTCTGCTTGCAAGATGTTGGTTGCCTGGGCGACTGGGCTCATGACAGCGGCATACTCTGTGAGGAATGCGAGTTCCACTGGATTGAACCTGTGATGAAAACAAAAACAACAACACCGTTTTATAACACTATATAACCATTTCATCAGATTCAACAAAAAATTGCTGGATGAGTAATTAACTAAAATGGATCAATGATAAGTGGAAGTTGGGATACAATGTGAAACAGTTATTAGTGCCCAAGAAAGGGTGGGGAAACACATCCACAGTTCTAGAGACATTCAAGACATTATGTTCAATTATGATGAAATAATAAAACATACATAATTCTTACTTACATCGGAACCTTTAGGTCTGTGCAGATGACTCTGATGGCCCCCTCTCCCTTGTCTTTGGTTATCCTCAGCAGTCTTTCCACTGCCAGGAACAAGGAGTTCCACCTGGTAGCATTTGGGCGCAGCAGTTGGAGAGAGCAAGCATCTTCAACAGTTTCGGCTGCAAGTGTGGATCTTCCACATTTGTTCCAAAGTGCATTACACTTGCCAAATGTTGAACGGTACACTTTCTTGTATGCCTCATTGGATGTTGCTTTCTGGGCATCAACCGTAGCTATTAGGTTGAGTAGGTGACAAGCACAGCGCTGGTGCTTTGGGAGCTGGAACTCCAAACCATCATCTTCATTCAGAAGCGCTGACACATCAACAAACTCCACTTCTTCACCCCCCTCTTGATCCTCTTCATCCTCTGCTGGTTGAGATGCATCACCATCACGTCCGACTTCATTGTTGTTCTCATCTTCACCAAAAACTTGGAAAGCTTTTATGAAGTTAGAGCCGTTGTCTGTTGTTGTTCTCTGAATCTTCCCCCGAATTTCGAATTCAGAATGGATGTCATTCAGGGCGTTTGCCAACACATCAAATGTGTGCGAACCTCTCAGTTGTTTACAGGCTAGGGCTGCTGAGCATCTTTTGAGACTGTCAGGGTCAATCCAATGGGCAGTAACACCAATGAAGCTCCGCCTTCTGACAGACCAGCAGTCGGTGGTGGTGGCGATATGGTCAACTCCCCTCATGGCCTCAGTCACCGCCTTCTTCATTCCCTTGGAGGCGTCATCAATCATGGAGCGCAGGGTCAGCCGTGTCATCATTTTTGCATTAGGCTGCAGTTCCTTCACAAAATCTCTAAATGGTTCTTGTTCAACCACACAGAATGGCTGGAGCCCTTGGACCACATACCTCACGACAGCTTTGTCAATGGACCTCTGAGACACAGTCAAGGTGTTCACTAATGTGGTCTGCTTGCTGGTGGAGGGAGTCTCAGGTGCCCTTTTTCTCTTTGTTGATGTCAGCTCTCCATATTTTTTAAGGTGGTGTACATGCTTTCTCTGAAACAGTGAGAGAAAGACATTTTGTAAGCATAACGAGTTTAGCTAGCCCCACTTGCTACACACACTTGCATGCATCTCCAACTCCGACGCGGTTCAAATCGTAATGCTGCGCTCTCGCGGCTCCTGTCAATCCTATGGTGTGGTGGCTAGCTAACGTTAAGCTAGCTAACGTTAAGTTAGCTAACGTTAGCTAACTAGTGCTGCAATGATTATAGCTAAGATGACTCAAATCAACAAAATCTCACAACTGTCAACACTTCCTCAGCTCACTAACTCGCTAGCGATCTGTCTACTACACTAATTGTCTCATTTGATTTACGATAGCTAGCCAACGTTACAAGCCTAACATACACCATGTGTAGCTAAATTAGAAGATCAGACACCTGTCCCCCCCCCTCCAAAGATATACTCCAATCCTGTGGGAAACACTGCTAGATATCTTAACAGGTTTATGCTAATTATGATAACTAAACATTAACGTTGCGGCTCATGGGATTAATCTTAATTTACCTCAATGTGTTTCCTGAGGTTGGATGGGGAGTTTTTGAATGCCAATAGTTCAGTAGCTTTGGGTAAGCATAAGAGGCACTTCATCCGGTACGATGAATCTTTCACTCCAACATAAGAAAACATTTCTCGCAAATATGGCCACGGGTGTTGGTCTTCGTCTCCACCGTGGTTTGTTGCGGGAGTAGCAGGTGCTTCCATCATGAAATCAGTCATCGCAGTGTGGTCGCTCGCTAGCTGGCATCCTGGGCATAAAAAAAACGCGGTTTTGAGAGCACGTGTTTGCGATTGCGCATTAACGTGATTAACCAGTGATTTAACTTGCTAGCTAGGACCACTGATTCGCCAAACCTGCTTGCTTGCAGTCTGTGTTCCACCAGTCCCCGACGTTGGTCTCATGATTCATTTTTTTTCTTAAGATAGATTTGATTTTGTAACGAGTAACGAAGGTTTCAGGGGAAATGTATCGGAGTCAAAGTATCAGTTTTCTTTGCAAAATGTAGTGAAGTAAAAGTGAAAGTTAACAGAAATATAAATAGTAAAGTAAAGTACAGATATCCAAAGAGACGACTTAAAGCTAGGGTGGGCGAAAACAGCCGTTGAGATTCCGTCGCGTGCTCTCTGGCCTCTCCCTGCCACGCTACCTGCTGTAGCTCCTCCCACCGAACGTCAGTTATGCGCGTTCATGTGAATTCAGTTACATTGATAGGAAGACGAAACACGCAGGGACGCACCAACGTCGTTGCCAAGGTGACCGGACAGTCCCACAGCCAATAAGAACGGAGAATCGGAGCCTCGCTCTGATTGGTCAAAGTGTACATGAGCGGTGGCAATTTTTGGGTGCGGCCCACAGAGGCAGGGGAGAGCAAAGTTATGAGCAGATATTCTCAGAGCACTTCACCTACATATAGCTGACTGGCTATTAGGACAGTTTTGCCAAATATTACAGTAAAGAAATTAATTAATTAATACCCACCCTAGCTTTAAGTACAGTAACGAAGTATTTCTACTTCGTTACTATACACCACTGTGTATAAGTAAGTAGTCTGAGTGTATGTGTTTGAAATCATGTAGGGCAAAGATTGTGTGAGAACATGATAACTGGTTGTGGAACAATTAGATGGCAATGGATGTAATAAGAACATAAAGAGCATGTCAGTATTGTATTGCATATAGCTTAAACAGGCCCTATTATGCTATTTTCGGGGTGCATATTTTTATCTCCAGTTACAGTTACATGTTTACATGCATTAATGCTCATAATCCGCCTTTTTTTTTCTTCCTGGCTGTCCTGCAGCACCTCTTCTCACCCTCTCTCTGAAATGCTCCGTTGTAGCGCTTGCTCCTCCCTCCAGAAAGCAAAGTCTGCCCTGATTGGTCAGCTAGCCCGTTCTGTTGTGATTGAACGTCTCACATTTTCAAAAAACTCTCCCTCTAGGGCAGGGGTCTCAAACTCAATTTGGCTTGGGGCCACTGCTGGTATTGTTGTCTCATAGGCGGGCCACTTCAACGTTCAAGCACAACAAGAAAGCGCAATATTTTTGAAAAAATACTCTTTTATTTCCATTAAACATATCTTCGTAAATCGACCAAGCAATTTTTATAAATGTAGTTTTTAACAGTGGAAATATTTTTTCCTTACATTGTTTTTAATAACTTATCGAAACATTGCACTGCACCAACAAATACAATCCCTGAATACATTTGTGCTTTATTCTATTTCTTGTCAGAGACCTGGCAGTGCTTCTGCTTACACAGCTGAGCAACATTTGCCCTGATCGAGGTTACAGTAGAAACCCTGAGTACAGCTTCAAGATGGGGATCACTAAGCCTGGACCTGTACTTGCATTTATTAAAGTTCATAGTCGAGAAAAGTTTCTCACACAGATATGTGTTTCCAAAAAGGCACATTACCTGACTGAACACTTTTGACAGGGAAGGATGGAAGTAATTCTCTCATGAATTGTTCAGTCATGTCTGCTTTTCCCTGTGCCTCTCTGAATTTTAGATCACTG
Organism: Anoplopoma fimbria; assembly: GCF_027596085.1. NCBI lineage: Eukaryota > Metazoa > Chordata > Actinopteri > Perciformes > Anoplopomatidae > Anoplopoma > Anoplopoma fimbria. The sequence continues at coordinate 18,332 of NW_026549441.1, read as the reverse complement.
TTGCACTGCAAGTCAATACGTTCCATTTGCAACATACTTGGGACACTCTCCACATCAGCTGAGAAGGGGTCAGCAAACAGCTGGAAAGTGTCACGGCGTGCCTTGAAGTCAGCAAAACGCTGATCAAACTCCTGCAGTAGGTTTTCAATAGCACAGGCATATTCATCACCACTGAAGGCTGTGTCCTCCTCCACAAGAGATCTGCATGTTGTGAAATGGCTGAGGTTTTTTACAGAAAGCTGAGTTTTCCACAATTTCAGTTTTGCGGAGAAGGCTTTCACATTTTCATAAGCTGCAGTGATAAGCTGACCAGGCCCCTGGAGCTTCAGGTTAAGGATGTTCAGCTCCTGTGTTATGTCCACTAGGAATGCAAGGTCCATAACCCATCCTGGATCATCAGGTTCAGGAACATGCCATCTTCCATGAATTTCTTCACTTCTGCTCTTAACTCAAAAAATCTCTTCAGGACATTACCCCTGCTGAGCCAGCGCACCTCAGTAAACCATATGTTGACTCAATTTCTCCTAAAAAGGCCCTGAACTGGCGATGCTGTAAACTCCTGGACCTGATGTAATTGATACATCTCAGGACAACAGACATGACATTGTTCATATTTCAAGCATTTGCTGCACAGTGCCTGTTGGTGTATTATGCAGTGCAGAACGACTGCTGGATCTGCATTTACCTCCTCTAACTTTCTTTGAACCAGCGCTACCAGTCCGTTTTTTTTTGCCTGCCATAGACGGGGCTCCATTCAATTCAATTCAATTCAGTTTATTTTGTATAGCCCCGAATCACAAATTACAAATTTGCCTCAGAGGGCTTTACAATCTGTGCACATGCGACATCCTCTGTCCTTCCCTCACATCGGCACAGGAAAAACTCCCCTAAAAACCCCTTTAACAGGGAGAAAAAAGGAAGAAACCTATGGGAGAACGACAGAGGAGGGATCCTTCTCCCAGGATGGACAGAATGCAATAGATGTCATGTGTACAGAATGAACAGCATAACAGAGATACAACACATTCAATGTATATGACATAAATGATTCATATAATAAGACTACTTATAATAACAGCAGCAATTATTACAGTAGAATTATAGTTATGAAAATAGGGATAGTAATGTGATTAATAATAATAATCGAAGTAGCAGTGGGTGTCAGTCGGCTCACAGCAGGAGGCACGACTACGGTCCAGGTACCACAACGATTCATGGAAACCTGCAGAACGAGAAAGCAAAAGGGCTTCAGGGTGGAAGTAAAGCTAAAATGCTTAATGGTACAGGTAATAGTAATGTGACTAGTAATAATAATGGTGGTAGCAGTCGGTGTCAGCAGGGCTGTAGCAGGATGCACGACCACGGTCCAGGTACAGCCACGATTTATAGAAGCCTGCGAAGCGAGAAAGCACAAAGACTCCAGGGTACAAGCAAGTCAATAAGCGTAATAGTACAGGCAATAATAATAGTAATGTGACTAATAATGATAGTGGTAGTAGTAGTGGGTGTCAGCAGGGCCTCAGTAGGTGGCACGATGACAGTCCAAATATAACCCCGATTCCTGGGAACCTGCGAGGCGAGAAAGCACAAGAACTCCGGGGAAGAAGCAAAATCAGTAATGTGCATAAATAGGGGATTAATACATAAAGATGGAGGGAGAGAAGAGGAGAGAGGAGCTCAGCGTATCCTAAGTAGTCCCCCGGCTGTCTAGGCATATAGCAGCATATCTAGGGGCTGGACCAAGGCGAACCTGAACCAGCCCTAACTATAAGCGCTATCAAAAAGGAAGGTCTTAAGCCTGCTCTTGAAAGTGGTGAGTGTGTCTGCCCCCGGACTGAAACTGGAACCTGGTTCCACAGAAGAGGAGCCTGATAACTGAAGGCTCTGGCTCCCATCCTACTTTTATATACTCTAGGAACCACAAGTAACCCTGCATTGATTGAGCGCAAATACAAATCCATTGTTAGCAAACCCATTTCTATTTCCCTTTCAGAATAATATCATCATCACCATTATCACCACTTCTTACTGTTTTTCTGGTTCCACGGTGGAGAAACAGCATAAATTTATCGAAGGCTAACAAATGAATACAAAAAAAAGTCCCTGTTAACATAACAAGACATGAGTATCTAATATTTTGGCAAGTTCTTCATGTTTAACCACTATGCTGCCAACTTGACTCTACAGTTATTGAGTGCAACCCTCGCTTTTACGTGTATATATGTGTATAAGGGGCTACTTATTACTGTTTATCGCAGTATCAACCTCCCTAATTAAGACTGAATTAATTTATTGGCTATCATTTTTACTTTTTTTAAGGGTGGAGCCCCAAGGTGGATTTATTGTTAATGTTAAAAGTTCAGGTATTAAATGTATATGCTGATTATTGTGATCACCCTACTTGATCTTTTGTACCGATTTAGGTGTTTAAAATGCATATAGTTACAGTGATTTTTTTTCTTCTGTACCCACATTTGATCCTAGAAATACAATACAACATGAACCAGGATGACCTGACAACACGTTAAGATTTATCAAGAGTACAGATCATCTACAGCCTGTAGAAACTGTCCCAGTTTCATTGTTTTAAAGTACTAAACCTCAGCAATCAGCCACGTCCGATTACTGGAGCGATCAATAACATAATATGGGTTTTCCTTTGTCTTTATAGGTAGACTCCCAGAGTAGAAGTTTGCATCTGGTGGACATGCTTACAGTATTTAACATTGACGAAATTTGCTGCAGCCTTAATATGTAGGAGTAGTTGTGGCCTTGAGTAAAGAGCAGCAGTCTTGCAACCATAAAATACAATTTTAATTTCTAAGTTGAGGGAGTTTTTAATTCCACATTCTACCTTTACCAAAAGCTTTCGGCATAATGGACTTACAAATGTCCCTCAAATTATACTTCTTATGCTAAATGGCCATCTGAAATGGGGATAGTTAATTATTTGGATCCACAGGGCTCCCTTTTTGGAATTTTTGTATTACTCATATACAATGATATATGCATGTCGAGCAACAAGAGTGATCAGTGCACCCGTGCAAACCCTGGTTTCACAAGGGACACAAACAGCTTTCACATAGGACCCTAATAGATGTCTCCTGAAGGTCCAATATTACTTGGTTAGAAGTTCGATGTCTAGCATTAAGTGGGATTTATTGGCGGAAATGAGATGTATTATTGTAATGCTATGTTTTTTTAACCTAAGAGTGAGCTGTTTATATCTGCATTTGGAGGGGGTCATCCACAGAGCTGGCCACCATGTTTCTGTAGTAGCCCAGAATGGACAAACCAAACACTGGCTCTAGATAAAGCTATTTTCATTTTTGTGTTTTCAGGTCATCCACTGTAATTGTCCTACACACTTGGCTCAAGGGAGAAGCTCACAGCTAAATGGTGCCAAATCCTACACACTAGACCTTTTAATGAAGTATTAGCCAAAAGTTTAGCAAAAAACATAATGTGAAACTCTCAGTTTGTCGTAAAACTGTTTGTTTCTTTTTATGCTTTCATTGTCCAGTCTGCATTCGAGGGGCGGTACTTAGCGGCTACTCTTCACTCAGATGGGAACATCCAGTTCTGAACAGCGAGGTGAATGCAGAAGTGTCTTAAACCTGCATTCTCTCCTATGGCCAGCAGGGGCAACTCCTCTGGTTCCAAAAAGAATGGGGGCCATAATCTCTTTAAAGACATCCTGAACATAGCAAAATTTTAAGAAAAAAGAAAATACAGGCAGACAGCAGCTTCCCTACAGATACCGCCACATATTTCTAGTGGGTTATAAGTGATGACTATTTTGTATTAGTCTATACATTGTTTATTACGCAGACTTTGTCGCTCTTTATACTATATCACCCGACCTGACTCACAATTACGGGGTTTACATTCAAATTGATATCGTTTTTTTTTTATTATGGTGCATTACTTTTTGTAGGTATAGCAACAAGCAGTGAATGAGAACATGTGAATAGATGGTCATGAATATGTGATTCAGTTCATCTTGATTGAAGATGAAAAAATTCACACATCATTACACAGCGCATGAGTAATGTCTAATCTAACTTGTACTTAAAATGCAAGAAAGCCATCAGAATGAGGTTAAAATGAGGAGCAAGTACATCTGGGATTTGCACAGGCTCATTCAACATTTTCTTATAGCACTCATTACAATTCCATCTATTTTTTACCGTTATGAGAAACAATATCACAGCTAACTAATAACAACAACAGCAAAACAAGCTAATGTGTTGGTGTTGATATACAATACCATCCATAATATGCATACTGTAAGTCAACCATTTTACAGATTTGAAGTGTCAACTCAAAATTCCACATATTCACTGTGGACTAGAGGTCTTCATGGGTCCACTCAGTTTCATGTAGTTGAGACCAGACCAGATTCAAATTATATTCAGGGAACTGCGTCTGTGTCAATGTGTCTACTCCCCATCAGCTCTGATCACAGAGTTTGTGGACACGTAATGACCTATACTGTGAACAACTGAGATCTGTTAGTAAAAGATACCTAGCTGAGTATCTGACGACTAGTAGTACTGCAGAATTCTTTTTTCATCGATCACTCAATGAAAAATGTGTGTGCGAGAGTGTGTGAATCAGTGAGTGAGTGACTGCGAATCTGTGTGTTGTCCACGGCTAATCTTCATTCTGTTGCAACAACTGCTTAATATTTTTGGAGGTAGTAAACTCACTCAACACGTGTTAAGCCTCAAGCATACACGTTGGTGAATTCACAAAGTACGTCTTGAAACCTCTCTGCCCCGTCTCAAGTTCCAATTCACAAAAGATATCCTAGTAATGTCATTACAATGTAAACATGAAATGTTTTATTTGTTTATGAATTTTATTGTACAAGATGACTCCAGAGGGTAACTTTAATATTCCAATAACAATTACATTTCGTTTAAGTACATGATTGATTTCAGCACTATTTGAAGGTGTCTCACGACAAATGTAATACAATTATGTGATTTCCTTTCCGAATTAGTGGTTTAATTCAACAGTAAGACTTGAATTAGCTGCAAATTAGACTAATAGAGCTGAATTAGAAGACCTTGCTCAAGCTTTCTGTTCTCACACGTCACATTTAGAGATGATTTCTAGTCATAACATAATCTATAACCACATGAAATAATGTAATTAGTTATTGACATGCCCTTTGACTTTGGAAATGACACTTATGTAGGTGGGAAGTTAAGCTAGTTAGCTGGGCATGCTAACAATTACAATTTACACTACAGCAGAGAGACACACTGTAATCCATTTCTTACATCTATTCTCTCGTGTTCTTGGTTTTGTCCGACACCATCCTCCAAACTTTGAGACATCGAGTATCTCTTACTACAGCTCCATGTATACTACTTCAACAGTTTGACAAATTAAGAGATTGACGGGCGCCTAGTTATGGTTGTTAAGCTATGATGGAATGTCAAGGGGAGGAGTTTAACAGTCAATTTGATCATGACTGGCCTTATAAAATTAGGCCTTTAGTATGAACAAGTAAGCTTTTGTTTAAAAAAGACAGTACAAAAAAAAAGAAAACAACAAACATGCAAAATTAGTGACTTATGCCTTTCTGGTCTCCAGGGATATGCATCTGCTCAGTTCTATGAATGTCAGTGTTGCAGTCTCTCCTTCTGTTTGGATCCCTTTCAGCTATGTAACCTGATACTACACATTTCACAATCATAACCTTCTTTACTTGCTATTTGATTTCAGAACCAGCTGACTTTATATCTCTCATCATACCAGAGCTGAGTCTGTCTTCGTTGGTTCAGACCATCAATGGAAATTCAATAATTCCTCCTGTCAATGGAGGATCATTTTCATAATTGCTTTGGGTAGTCAAAATATGGATATGGACTAGCAGTAGTCTTTAAATAACATCCATCCCTGCGAAACCAGTCAAAGAAAATAATTTAGAGTCTTTACAGTCTAGTCCTTGTGAGTTAAGACAACAAATAAAAACACAGTAGAGAGTAGACATCAGATTACTTATGGTCTATTTCACACTTCGGACTCAAAATCTGGTCTGTACCCTCACTGTGCTGGCTGTAGATGGGTTATGGGACAGCACAGAAGATTGTTTGGAGTCTGGACAGTTGAGATAGCTGGAATCAGTTTAGTTAGGCTGCCTTCAGTACAGCACAGCAATTATGCCTCCCATTCAGCTCAAGTCAAACAGCAGGCCCAGCTTGGTTCGGCAGTATGAAATAGACTTGAATGATTTCTGCCTCTCCTCTCGTGGCGCTGCAGTTCGACACCTTTTTATTTTCTACTTCAGGAGCCACTGATTTACTAGGGAAAAGAGAGAGAGAAAAGAGAAGGGGAAAGAGGAAGAGAAGGAGGAAATTAGATAACTAGTACTGAAAGTATAAAATAAAACAGAAAAGGGGTGCCTTAGGTATTAGAAGTTTTAGAGCGAAAGAAAAAGCAAGAAACAGAATGTGTGCATGAGTAGAGATAATTGGAGAGAGCAAATTCTGTCCTAATTCCAAACTATTTTCTAACTTTAAGCAGGTTATGAGTATGTTGTGCACACACAGTAGAAACGTGATGAAATTGTGTCAAACCAGTCAGTGACTAAACACATTTTATGTTTGCTGTTGACGGCCACTATATTCCCACAAATGTCAAATTTGCTTGAAGGGGCTTTAAAATCTCTAGAGCATACGATACCATCTATACTTAGATCCTTCATTTGGAGAAAAAACTCAGTAAGAGCAACAGAGGACAATTCAAAGTCGTGTGTATGATGTAGACTAGTTTTTTTTTCATTTTGCAATAGCATTGAGAAAATAAATATTATTTTCACACAGGAACATAACATACTCAAATGTACACAGTAAGTTGGGCATTAGCTGGAGTGATTAAATACAGATTTTATGCAATTTAACAGAAAATGCTAAATGTATTTAATCAATCAGAATTGATCATTGAGGCCAGCTTGGTGTCCATGCTGCTAATAATGTATTCATTAATTATAGAGAAAACAAGAGTGAACTAGAGGGACTGGAAGTACATTGTTGAAATCAATGGGTATGAGTAGGAGAAGAATAAACTGAAAGAAAGAAGAATAATTCAGACTGAATAAGCCTGTGAAGGAGAGAGAGAGAGAGATATTAAAACATTTTTTTTATTTCCCACCAGGGATCCTCTCATCACCAGTGCTGTGTGTTTCCTGCCGCCTGCATCTTCTCTCCATCTATCTGAGAGTATTACTGGTCGGAACACATGAGACCCTACATTCCTCATTCGAAACATTGGCTGTACATCAGTCATCATTTTATTTAAATGTTGTTTCAGCTCTCTGGCCTGCTGTTTGATCATCTGCCATCGTCACCACCATGGAGGATGCAGCAATGCTCTCTGCTTTGCCTGCAGGTGAGGGTTAACAACTGAATTAAAGTAAAGCTCAGGGCTAGCTTATTTCATTGTTTGCGGTGTTCACAACAAAGATGGCCTCAATTAATTTGAAGCAACATGTATAAGAGCTGATTGCTATCTTTGTAATGATGATTTGTGTCCAAGAAAAAAATTGCAACTACGCAAGTACATGCACAATCAAGTGTGATTTCACCATGTCTGTATGTACTGTGCTATTATCCACATTTGCTAATGATTCAAGTGGCTAACATCAAAGAGAAAGTCAAGTTGCCTGTTATTACAATATCCAGACCAAAGATCACTTTGAAATAACAACAAGTGAGAGTACTATAGCCAGACAAATTGAGCAAGAGGAGTGAGCTTGTTGCAGTTAGCACATGTGAAGAGCTAAACTGTCGAGGTGGTGTCCTGCAAACAATGTTGGCTTCGTAGACAATTGGCAAACTTTCTGGGGGAAACCTGGTCTGATTAGGAGAGACGGCATTCATCCCACTTTGGATGGAGCGGATCTCATATCTAGAAATCTGACCCAGTTTATTAGTGGACCTAATCCATGACCCAGAGTTCAGACCAGGAAGCAGAAGCAGAGTCGCAGTCTTTCACACTTCTCTGCGCTCCCTTTAGAGCAGTTACCCACCCAGTTAACCACCCAAAACCCTATAGAGACTGTGTCTGCCCCACGGCCACTTCAATTATTTAAAGTCAACAGAAGAGGAGTTATACAAAATAACCTAATAAAAGTTAAGGTAACCAATCAAAACAGGACAATTAAATGTGGACTAAATATCAGATCTCTGTCATCTAAGGGTGTACTTGTAAATTATTTAATATCAGATAATCATATTGATTTATTTTGTCTTACTGAAACCTGGCTGTGTCATGAAGAGTACGAGCTTAAATGAATCAACTCGTCCAAGTCATATTAATACTCATATTCCTCGAGGCACAGGCCGAGGAGGTGGAGTAGCAGCCATCTTTGACTCAAGCCTATTAATAAACCCTAAACCTAAATTAAATTATAACTAATTTGAAAGCCTTGTTCTTAGTCTTTCAAACCCGAGCGGGAAAGCATTAAAATCAACTCTATTTGTTATAGTGTACCATGCATCAGGTGCGTATTCTGAATTCCTATCTGAATTCTCAGAGTTTTTATCAAGTTTAGTCCTCAAAACAGATAAAGTTATTATTGTAGGGGATTTTAATATTCATGTATATGTTATTCTTAGTACTGCGTTTAGTTCATTATTAGATTCTATTGGCTTCTGTTAGTGTGTACATAAACCTACTCACTGTTTTAACCATACTCTCGACCTTGTTCTGGTATATGGTATTGAAATAGAAAATGTAATTGTCTCTCAACAGAACTCTCTTTTATCAGACCATTATCTAGTAACCTTTGAATTTTTGTGTATGCCATTAGGCAAAAGTTTCTACACTAGATGTCTATCTGACTCCTACGCTAACTTTAGTCCGTCTCAGATTGACCATCTTGTTGATAGTGCTGCATGCTCACTGCGAATGACACTAGACTCTATAGCTCCTCTAAAAAGAAGCTAATAAAAGAAAGGAGGTTTGCTCCATGGTATAACCTTCAAACCCGTGAATTAAAGCAAATATCACGAAAACTTGAAAGGATATGGCGTTCCACCAATGTGGAAGAAGCGCGGTTAGTCTGGCGAGACAGTCTTAAAATATATAAAAAAGGCACTCCGTAATGCTAGAGCAGCCTATTATTCAGCATTAATAGAGAAAAATAAGAACAACCGCAGTGTTCTCTTCAGCACTGTAGCCAGGCTGACAGAGAGTCACAGCTCTGTTGAGCCGTGTATTCTTATAAACCTCAGTAGTAGTGACTTCATGAACTTCTTTAATGATAAGATTTTAACTATTAGAGACAAAACTAATAATCTACTGCCCTCAACCAGTACCGATCGATCCACAGCTGTAGAACCTGAAATATATTTAGTTGGCTTTTCACCCATCGACTTTCAACAATTGACTTTTACTATTTCTAAGTCTAAACCTAAACCTTCCACCTGTCTCTTAGACCCGATTCCTGTTATGCTGTTCATTCTGTACACATGACATCTATTGCATTCTGTCCATCCTGGGAGAAGGATCCCTCCTCTGTCGTTCTCCCATAGGTGTCTTCCTTTTTTCTCCCTGTTAAAGGGTTTTTTAGGGGAGTTTTTCCTGTGCCGATGTGAGGGAAGGACAGAGGATGTCGCATGTGCACAGATTGTAAAGCCCTCTGAGGCAAATTTGTAATTTGTGATTCTGGGCTATACAAAATAAACTGAATTGAATTGAATTGAATTCCGACTAGGCTGCTTAAGGAAGTTTTAACTTTAATTAGCAATTCTTTATTAGAAATTATCAATCTGTCTTTACTAATGGGCCATGTACCACAGGCCTTCAAACTAGCTGTAATTAAACCTCTTCTTAAGAAACCTACTCTTGATCCAGAGGTGTTGGCTAACTATAGACCTATATCTAACCTTCCGTTCCTCTCTAAGATCCTTGAGAAAGCAGTAGCAAATCAGCTGTGTGACTTTGTGCATAACAATATTTTATTTGAGGATTTTCAGTCAGGATTTAGAGTGAATCATAGCACAGAGACAGCACTGGTGAAAATTACCAATGACCTTCTAATAGCTTCAGACAAAGGACTTGTCTCTGTACTTGTATTGTTAGACCTTAGTGCTGCATTTGATACCATTGACCATCAAATCTTATTACAGAGATTGGAGCATCTAATAGGCATTAAAGGAGCCGCACTTAGCTGGTTTAAGTTGTATTTATCAGACCGATCTCAGTTTGTATATGTAAACAATGAAACCTCGAAGAAAACCAAGGTCAGTCATGGAGTTCCACAAGGGTCTGTTCTTGGACCAATTTCATTCACCTTATATATGCTTCCCTTAGGGAATATTATCAGAAAACACTCAATAAACTTTCATTGTTATGCAGATGATACCCAGTTATATTTATCGATTAAGCCAGACGAAACTAACCAGTTCTCTAAACTTCAAGCATGTCTTACGGACATTAAAACCTGGATGACCTGTAACTTCTTGATGTTAAACTCTGAAAAAACTGAAGTTATTCTACTAGGCCCAGATCACCTTCGAAATCAATTATCTAACGATATAGTTTCTCTAGATGGCATTGCTCTGGCATCCAGCACTACCGTTAAGAACCTCGGAGTTATCTTTGATCAGGATCTGTCTTTTAACTCTTATATAAAACAGACCTCAAGGACAGCCTTTTTTCATTTACGTAACATTTTGAAAATCAGGCAAATCCTGTCTGAAAGCGATGCAGAAAAACTAGTTCATGCATTTGTTACCTCTAGACTTGATTACTGTAACTCCTTATCAGGCTGCTCTAATAAGTATCTTAAATCTCTACAGTTGATCCAGAATGCTGCAGCACATGTTCTAACAAAAACTAAGAAAAGAGATCATATTACTCTAGTATTAGCTTCTCTGCACTGGCCTCTGCATTAGCCCTTTTTGCTTCCTCGCTTTGCAGGTTTCCATGAATTGTTGTGGTACCTGGACCGTAGTCATGCCTCCTGCTGTGAGCCGGCTGACACCCACTGCTACTTCGATTATTGTCACATTACTATTACTATTCCATAATTATAATTCTACTATAATAATTGCTGCTGTTATTATAAGTAGTCTTAATTTTTTCCTTCGTTACTCTGCTTACTACTCCTATTATATGAATCATTTATGTCATATACATTGAATGTGTTGTATCTCTGTTATGCTGTTCATTCTGTACACATGACATCTATTGCATTCTTTCCATCCTGGGAGAAGGATCCCTATTCTGTCGCTCTCCCATGGGTTTCTTCCTTTTTTCTCCCTGTTAAAGGTTTTTTTATTTTTTCCTGTGGCGATGTGAGGGTTCCGGGACAGAGGATGTCGCATGTGTACAGATTGTAAAGCCCTCTCAAATTTGTAATTTGTGATTCTGGGCTATACAAAATAAACTGAAATTAATTGAATTGAAAAACTACAATAGAGAGAAAAGAGTTGCATGAGAGACTCAATTCACAAAAATAATTTCTGAGAGTACTGCAGCTGGAGAGCCACAAGATTCAACTTGTTGCTGTGACAAAGGAACTCAACAAAGGGACAGCGCATTGGATGGACTGAAGGAACAGGTGACCGCCCTCACTGGTCTTTGCCACTGAATTGACGAGGCCCCTCAGGAGGATCCCCTCTCTTAACCTGAACCCAATTTTATTTCTATACATTTTTATTCATTTATTTGTAATTTTAAATGCAAAATGTTCTCCAGTCTTTATTAATCTGTTTATTTTGTTAATTGTACTAAAAATGTTAATTTACTGTTTTCATTTATTTTATTTAAATTATATATATATATATATATATATATATATATATATTAAATGTGCAGGACTTTGAGCTTCATAGTCTGAAATGTGCTTTATAAATAAAGATTATTATTATTATAATTATAGCAATTATAATAATAATAATAATTATTATTATTATTATTATAGCACAGGGTGTAGCCCTGAGCTGTCAATAAGAAGGGAAGTGGTACCTTCCTTAACTCTAAGATAGCAATGTCATCTCTGGTACCCAGGAATGATTTCCATCCACACAAAAAAGATAAAGTCAGTGTCAAGATCTCCAGGGACTTGAACTATGGCCAAATATTCTCGGTGTACTCTACCCCTCTCTCACTGCCATCTACCCAGTAACAAACCAACCTCAGACCCAGGAACGCCAACTCAGGCACATCGTCCTTTTCTGAGGTGATCAGAGGAAAAGGCGACACACCACCTGAAGCTCAACCTGGACAAAACCGAGCTACTGTTCCTCCCGGGGAAGGGTTGCCCGCACCGAGACCTGTCCATCACCATTGATGATGCCGTGGTGACGCCAACTCGGACTGTGAGGAATCTGGGTGTGACCCTGGACGACCAACTGTCGTTCTCAGCAAACATTGCATCGGTCACACGCTCCTGCAGACTCCTCCTCTACAACATCAGGAGGATTCGCCCCTTCCTCACTGACGAGACGGCGCAGGTGCTCATCCAGGCTCTGGTCATCTTCCGCCTGGACTACTGCAACTCACTACTTGCTGGAGCCCCAGCGTCGGCCATCAGACCCCTGGAGCTTGTCCAGAAAGCTGCAGCACGTCTGGTGTTCAATCGCCCCAAGTTCTCTCACACAACTTCCCTTCTCCGTTCTCTACACTGGCTCCCTGTAAGAGCTCGCATCCAGTTTAAGACTCTGGTGCTAGCCTACAGGGCAGTGAAAGGAACAGCTCCTTCCTATCTCCAGGCCTTGGTCAAGCCCTACACCCCCGCCCGACCACTTCGCTCTGCTGCCTCGGGGCGATTGGTTGCCCCGTCGCTCAGAGGTCCCTGCGGCCGATCCACCCGGTCACAGCTTTTTTCTGTCCTGGCCCCTCAGTGGTGGAATGAACTCCCCACTGACCTCAGGACAGCAGAGTCGCTGCCCATCTTTCGGCGCAGGCTGAAAACTCACCTCTTCAAGAAGTACTACCCTGAGCCTTCCTCGTAGCACTTATTGCATTCGTATTAGTTGTTGCACTTACTGTATTCGCATCAGTTTGCTGCACTTATTGAATTCGTATTCGTTTACTGCATTTATCCTATTCGTAGTAGTTTGTAGCACTTATTGTATTCGTATTAGTCTGTTGCAATTATTGTTTTCGTAGTAATTTGCCTCTGCACTATACTTTTGCTCTGGTTTATGCTTTAAGATGCTTGTTTAAGAAAGGAGATGCACTTATGACTTCTGGTGACTAGTAGTTCTCTTGAATACCTATGTTGAATACACTTCCTGTAAGTCGCTTTGGATAAAAGCGTCTGCTAAATGACTGTAATGTAATGTAATGAGAAGCAGGCCACACCCACAGGGAACTGTAAATCTTCCGGGACATGCTGAGTACATTATGCTCTCATCTTATGTGCCATAGTCGGGGCTTGTGGTAATTAGCAGGAAGTGGTTCTTTAACCAAAAGTTTAAAATGTATAGTCTATACATCTTCTCTTTTAAAAATGACATGTTACATTTGCAATGCATGCAACTGTTTGAATAATCAAGGTCTTAACTTTATTTGGCTTAAAAAGTAGAAATCTTGACTTGTTAGACAAGGTTAAGAATGTTGATTTTATCTTGTAGGTGTAACGGGTGGTGTGTGGACCCAAGTGCAGTACGACCAGGAGACAGAGTAATGTTCAGGAGCTTTATTCAAAGCAGAACAAACAGCAGGTAGACAGGCAGGAGATAGTACTCCTCCGAGGCCGCAGAGTCCGGATCTTCAGTCGGGTGGGTGGAGGGGGTCTGGAGGAAGGGTTCCTCGGCCCCGGACGACGAAGCCTCACTGTCTGACTCGGGGGCCTCCTGGATGTTTCTGGCCGGGGTCTTTGTCCTGGAGGGCTGGTCCGGGTGCTGTCGATGGAAGTCTGCGATGAATCGATGGTCATAAATGTGACGAGCAGGGACCCATGACCTCTCCTCAGGACCGTATCCTTCCCAGTCCACCAGGTATTGAATGCCCCGACCCCAGCGGCGAGAGCGAAGCAGGCGATGGATGGTGTAGACAGGTCCTCCTTCGATGAGACGAGGAGGCGGAGGAGGAGGAGCAGCTGGCATCAAGGGGCTCTCCCGGACTGGTTTCACCTTGGAGACATGGAATGTGGGATGAATGCGCATGGACCTGGGAAGCTTGAGTCTTATTGCCGCCGGGTTGATGACCCTTTCGACCTCGAACGGACCGATGAATTTAGGACCCAGCTTCTTTGATTCTACCCGAAGGGGTAGGTCCCGGGTCGACAGCCACACCTTATCCCCTACTTGATAGACGGGGGCTGGAGTGCGGTGTCGGTTGGCCGCCTTTGAGTAGCGGTCAGCGGACCGAAGCAGGGCTGTTCTGGCTCTCGTCCAGGTCTGTTGGCAATGGCGGATGAAGGTCTGGACCGAAGGGCAGGAAACCTCCTTCTCCAGTGTGGGGAACAAGGGAGGTTGGAAGCCGTACGCGCACTGGAAGGGGGACAGGCCGGTGGCGGAACTGGTCAGGGTGTTATGCGCGGACCAGGAAGTAGGATTCCGGGAAACCAAGCATCGTAGTGCGGTCTCCATTTCCTGGTTCTTCCGCTCAGTCTGACCATTGGACTGTGGGTGGAACCCAGAGGACAGGCTTACGGTGGCTCCCAGCAACGTACAGAACTCCCTCCAGAATATTGAGGTGAACTGGGGACCCCGGTAAGGTAGGTTCCTCCTCCTCCTGGAACTGACGGGAGAGAGCATCAGGCTTGACGTTGCGGGACCCGGGGCGATATGAGAGGGTGAGGTTGAACCTTGTGAAGAACAGCGACCACCGGGCCTGTCGTGAATTCAGTCTCTTGGCCGTGCGGATGTATTCAAGGTTCTTGTGGTTGGTCCAAACCAGAAACAGAGTTTTGGTCCCCTCCAGCCAGTGACGCCATTCCTCCAAAGCCAGCTTCATGGCTAATAATTCACGATTCCCGATGTCATAGTTCTTCTCCGCGGGGGACAACCGACGAGAGAAGAAGGCGCAGGGATGCAACTTCTGGTCGGTGGCGGAGCGCTGAGACAGAACGCCTCCAACTCCCACGTCGGAAGCATCCACCTCCACTACGAACTGCCGGTCGGGGTCGGGGACTTGGAGAATGGGTGCTGAGGTGAATCTGGTCTTGAGGTTTTGGAAGGCCTTTTCGGCTGCAGGGGTCCAAAGGAAGGGAACCTTGGAGGACGTTAGGGTGCTGAGCGGAGAAGCTACCGAGCTGTAGCCTCTGATGAAACGTCTATAGAAGTTGGCGAACCCCAGGAATCGTTGGAGCTGCTTGCGGGAGTCCGGAGCAGACCAGGAACTGACAGTAGAGACTTTTGCGGGATCCATCCGGATGTTGTCGTTGGAGACGATGTATCCCAGGAATGCAACGGTGGATACATGGAACTCACATTTCTCTGCTTTCACATAAAGGGAATTCTCCAAGAGGCGTTGTAGAACGGACTGGACGTGATGTATGTGTTCCTCTTCAGTCTTGGAGAAGATGAGAATGTCGTCGAGGTAGACGAAGACATGACGGTCCAACATGTCTCGGAGCACGTCGTTAACTAGGGTCTGGAAGACAGCAGGAGCGTTGGGTAATCCGAAGGGCATCACCAGGTATTCGTAGTGGCCCTTTGGTGTGTTGAACGCGGTCTTCCATTCATCTCCTTCCCTGATCCGGACCAGGTGATATGCGTTGCGGAGGTCGAGTTTTGAAAATATGGTCGCACCTTGAAGCAGTTCAAAGGCCGTCGTGATGCGGGGTAGCAGGTAACAGTTCTTAATGGTAATGTCATTCAAACCCCTGTAATCAATGCATGGTCTAAGGGTCTTGTCCTTCTTTCCCACAAAGAAGAATCCCGCTCCGGCAGGAGATGACGAGGGATGGATGAGACCAGCAGCCAGGGAGTCGTCGATATATTTATCCATGGCTTCTCTTTCAGGGGCGGACAGGGAAAATAAACATCCTTTAGGAGGGAATGTGCCCGGATGTAGGTCAATGGCGCAGTCATAGGGACGGTGAGGAGGCAGCGACAGGGCCTTGGTCTTATTGAACGCCTCCTTGAAATCGTGGTAATCCACCGGGACCCCCGTTCAGGCGTAGAGATGATGACCGCAGAACTTTGAGGTGCGGCAGCTTGCTTTACGCAAACGAGGTGACAGGAAGGACTCCAGCCTCGGAAAGCCCCCGTAGCCCAGTCGATATGGGGGTTGTGGCGTTGCAACCATGGATACCCCAGGATGAGGGGAATACGGGGTGATTGCAGGATGTGGAAGGTGATGGTTTCGTGGTGATTGCCGGACAGAAGCATATGGACTTGGACGGTTTGATGGGTGACAGTCCCCAGGAGATGACCGTCGAGGGTGCTGGCTGGAACAGGATGAAGAAGAGGAACCTGGTCGATTCCCAGCTGCAGAGCGAGTCCTCGTCCATGATGGACGCATCTGCTCCAGAGTCCAGGAAGGTGGAGATAGTCTCGGGCCCCTCGGGTAGGAGCAACTTGGCATGAATAAGGGCCTCTGGCAGAAGGAGGGTCGTGACACGGCTCGGCTCACCAGTACCTCCTTGGTTACTGGTGAGCCCTGGCTTTTACCGGGCAGTTGGGAACAACATGGCCGGCTTGACCACAGTACATACATAGGTTGTCCCTGAGGCGCCGGTCACGTTCCTCAGTTGAGAGAGTGGTGCGACCCACCTGCATAGGCTCGGTCTCCCGATGAGGTGGCATGGTCGATGGTTGGGTCGGAGAGGTAGCGTGTGTTGAGCAGGAAAATGAGCCGTGGCTGAAACGTCCCTGGCGCTTCACCAGCCGCCTGGCCTGGATGCGACGGTCCAGTCGAGTGGTCACCTCGATCAGTCCGTCCAAAGAGGTGGGCAGCTCGAAGGAGATGAGTTCATCCTTGATGTAGTCTGCCAAGCCAAGCATGTACGCATCGCATTGATCGGCCATATTCCATGAGCTTAGCCGCGCCTTGGTCCGAAAGTCAATGGAGTAATCAGTGACAGTTTGATTACCTTGTTGGAGCCCCAACAATCCACCGGTGGCGTCTGGTCCCAAGGAAACCACTCCGAAAACCTTGCGTAATTCCTCGGAGAACGCCTGGAAGGAAGCGCAGGCGGGCGTTCGGCGGTCCCACTCTGCCATTCCCCACAGGCGGGCTCTCCCGTCAGGTGATTAATGGAATACGCCACTCTTACTTCCTCGGTGGCGAATGTGTATGGCTGTAACGCAAACAAAATGGAGCAGTTCGTCAGAAAAGGGTTACAGCCCTCAGCATCCCCAGCGTAATGTTCAGGCTCGCCGACTCGGACCTCCGAGACCGGAGGTGAACGCGCTGGTAACAGCTCCGGGTGAATCGGAGCAGATGGCGGCGGTGTCGCCGCGAGAACCTGGGTGAGGGCCGCCGTAAGTTGTTGAACCTGGTGCGTCAAGGCGGTCACAGCCTGTCCCTGGTTCACTAAGGTCTGGTGAACCTCGGCGGTGGTGGCGGCAAGCTGAGTCCCGTGTCTCTGGATCGCCTCCTCCATAGACGCGAACCGAGCCAGTGGCGAGGTGTCGTGTGCTGGATCCATGTTCAGGCCAGATCGTACTGTAACGGGTGGTGTGTGGACCCAAGTGCAGTATGACCAGGAGACAGAGTAATGTTCAGGAGCTTTATTCAAAGCAGAACAAACAGCAGGTAGACAGGCAGGAGATAACTCACGGGTTATATTCCACAAAACCAAAAGGAGCAAAGGCAAATCTCGTGGTCAGGGACAGAAGGCTGAGTCGGTTAACCGGGGCAGAGGCAAGGTAGGAATAACGTGGTCTGGGACGGAAGGCTGAGTCAGTTACCGGGGCAGAGGCAAGGCGGAGACGTCCAAACAAGCGGGGTCGGCAACGGGAAATCAGTCCGGGGAATAACGCTGGAAGGTCTGGCATAATGCTGAGAACGATCTGGCAGTGAGTGTGTGTGAGATCAGTTTAAATACTGCAGGGTGTAGGTGCAGCAGAGTGAGCAGGTGAGAGTGATTGTGCTGATGAGGTGGGTGTGGCAGACAGGTGCACTGCATGAGGTTGATTAGGTGAGTGAGGGAGAGTGTGGCGAGAGAGAACAGCCCCATAAACATAACAAAATTGGGATGTTGGTAAGAATATAGATCAGAACTAGCAGGCTCAACAGAATAATTCAATTCAGTTTATTTTGTATAGCCCAGAATCACAAATTACAAATTTGCCTCAGAGGGCTTTACAATCTGTGCACATGCGACATCCTCTGTCCTTCCCTCACATCGGCACAGGAAAAACTCCCTAAAAAACCCTTTAACAGGGAGAAAAAGGAAGAAACCTATG
>NW_026549440.1:0-2763 GCF_027596085.1 Anoplopoma fimbria | reverse complement strand
TCCGGTATTCTTTCTGTATTTATTTTCTTCTCAATATTATAAGTTAAACTAATGCTCCATGTTGTTGAGCTATCCAACATTTCTCCTCAAGGTCACATTTCATTTTTCATTTCAGAGACTTCTGCAAACAAGTTTCTGACTCAGACTGACAAATCCAAGTCTGTCAGTCTTGGAGGACTGTGACCATCAACGCCACAGGGAGTTCAGATATTGGTGCTGACTCAGTTGGTACCTTCAGAAACCTGGACAGGCTCCCAAACTTCTCATATACAGAGTATCATCTCTCTTCTCTGGAACTCCGTCTCGATTCAGTGGCAGTAGATCTGGTTCTGACTACACTTTAACCATCAGAGGTGTTGAGGCTAAAGATGTTGGAGATTACTACTGTCTGGGTTTACATAGTGATGGAGTGTTCACACAGTGATTTAGAGCCGCACAAAAACCTCCTTCAGTTTGACTGAAGTGAGAACGGCTGCTGGTGCAGGTGCAGAGTGTTGGTTGAGGGACTGTGATGAAGATAACTGGTCCAGTGAACACAACACAAGAGTCATCAAGCAGAACCTCAACAATCTCATAAAACTGAAAGAAACTTATTCATGCCATATACTATATGTATATGTTTTTATATATATAAACCTATATATACAGTTTAAAACTGACATTCTAGTCAGTTCATTCAGTCTCTTTATGAATAATCTGGGAAGGTTAGATTCTTGTTGGACCATAGCCTCTGATATAAAACAAATCTTTAACTGTAGCTCTAATAATGGCTGCACAAAACACTCTATAACATCAGTCCAAACAGAAACAAAATATCTATTTCATTACTCTCCTATCAGGTAAATACGGTTAATGAAATGACCACAAGTATATCTTTCAAAGTGAGAATGTATCATAAAATAATTACAAAGACACAAATCATTATAATCCACAGTTTTAATTATAGGTTAATGTTCATGTAGAATTTTTCTTTTGAATCAGTTAATGTTGGAGTGAAAACTATATAATTCAGTTTAATTTGAAAAGTAATGAAAAATAAGCAGCCGACCAGCATTAGAAAGCAACATGCACACTGAAACACTGAGTAGAGAGCTGTGAAACAGAGGAGATCTGTAGCTTCATCAAGATCTCTATCAAAGAAGCAGCATCATTTCCACACAGGAAGTGTTGCTGAAGCTCTACTCTGAGCAGCGCCAGGGTCAGGGTTTGAGTGACAGGGCTCTGTCCATTCAGACCGGCCTCACAGCTCACTGAGCCCGCCTTCCTCCACTGGTCTGCAGAGAGGTTCAGGGTGCTGCTCCAGCTGTAGTGGCCGTCGCTCCCCAGGACCTGCAGGCTGTGTGACACCCCCTGAGGAGCTGCTGCTGCCCCCCACCTTCCAGCCCAGACTCCAGGCTGAGGGGAAGCCCCCGCTGGCCAGACACCACCAGTGTGGCTCTGCCCTGCTGCAGCTCCTCTGGAGGGGGAGGACGGTCAGGTGGGCCGCACAACACCCACTGAGGGGGAGAGGGGGAGGAGAGAGGGGAAAAGACAAAGAGATGAAGGATGAAGACTTGGGATTAAAGCGTAAAAAAAATACCATCCTGTTGATTTCTCATATTTGATCAAATAAAACAAAAAAGGAGATGCACTTATATGAATACAGTTAAAACATTCTCATCTGTCTCTTCCTTTTCACTGTACATGTAAAACAAATGAACCGTGAACACAAAGAAAAGCTGCATTTACTGATAAAATCATATCTGTGTTGAACAAGAATCCACATCACATTTAAATTCAACAAATTATTTGATTTTTTAAAGCTAATTATACATTTTCTTTTACAATAAATACAATATATACATGTTTGAGAATTGAAAGTGACCAAATGTTACGTAGAATGATTTGTAAGCATGCAGTGAAAAGATTCTATGAAAATAGAATAGAATATAAAAAATAAATGAGTTATTTTCCATCTTTTGAACCAAATTTCATGCAAAACGGAATTAATATTAGATTTCAGCAAAGTTACTTCTTTTGTTTGTTTGATCAGTTTGATAAAATAAAATAAATACCAACAACATTCAAAAACGGATCTTGGTCTGAATCTAATCCAATATTTGATTTAAGTTAGATTTTCTATATATTGTTATAAAATAAAATCTTTGGTACTTACAGTCAACGATGAGTTTGGTTCCTCCACCAAAAGTCCACCACAGTGATACAAACTCATTAAGTGGCCGTACAAAAACCTCCTGCACTGTGAACAAGCATCTATCCACTGAAAACTCTCTGCTTTTTATATCAATGCATGAAAATATATACTTTCTATAATCTAAAACATTTTTTGTAATGATATGGATTCAATATGATCATATAAATGAAAATTAATTATTTACTTTTGCTTTATTTTCTAAACCTGTCAGAGAAATGATGACTGTCTCCTTGAAACAAAATAAATTTGTCACATTTATATCAATTGATACATGGTTAAATTAAATTATATATTTTTTCTATTAATTACAATTAACAAACTAATAATAAACATAATTGAATTATCAATTATATATCCACAGTTAACCCTGTCAGTAAATTAAATGAATTATAGAAGATATATCATACCAACCACAGTGGACGCAAACTTATCCTCAAATCCTCACCTGCTCATCTCATACAAATATTTTCTACTATTCTATTAAGATCATATATATATTGTTAAACAGAGCAGTATTCCTCCTGGTTTCATGTCCCACGTTGCCTTCAGTCTGTTGAGAGCAGAGGAAT
>NW_026549439.1:0-2909 GCF_027596085.1 Anoplopoma fimbria | reverse complement strand
CCAACTTTTCTGGCAACAGAAATAGAAATCAGAAACGAGGGAGCGTTTGAAACATTGTTCTTTTTCATTTATTTCTCATGTTTTACTCTGTTATTCTGTGTGGCTGTGTAGCAACAAGGCTGTAAGGCCTTGTGCAACAGCACAAAGTATATAATCCTGCGGGTTTAATATTATTCTTCTTATTCTCCTTCTTCCGTACCAAAGTTTGCCGCGTAACTCGCGCCGCAGTGTTGCAAGCACATGCGTCAAAATCAAAATGTGCGGCCTGGTTGGGAATTGTGTGCTATGACTGCTCTCCGAGATTTGGCCAGTGGTTTCCACGGGAACCGGGAAAAACGGCGAGAAATTTCCCCATAGAGATGAATGAGTTTTGGGCGTGGAGAGAGCTTAAAAACACTCAACTTTGGGCCCAGACTGATTCGTCATGCTTTAACGTGAAAAAATGATTCAAGATTTAAAGCGTGAACCAAAACTCTGGACTATATTGGGCAAAATGGGCATTTGATAGCTAGCACAGATTTCATGACATCAGAGTTTAAGTTTCAGGAAAATGTATGCCTTTTTCAGATTTTAAAATGGGTGTGTAGCATGTGATGTCATCGCTAGAGTGAGAGGAGTTTCAAAATCTTGTGAAAAAACATTTTTCAAGTGATCTCGTGGTCACATTTCAAACACCACAAACATGACAATATATCAACGCGATGGGCAGAGTCTTTTTCTATTGATAATATTATTTTGAAATGTACCTTAAATTAACCCCAAACTAACCTCATGGTCACATTTTAAACACGTACAACACACACACACACACACACACACACACACACACACACACACACACACACACACACACACACACACACACACACACACACACACACACACAAAACATATCAACATAAAATGACATCAACGCGTTCGGCAGTCTTTTCTCTCTGTTGATAATATTATTTATGCGGTTGGACTTACTTTTTATTTCAAATGAACCCCAAACTAACCCTAAATGAAACTCATTGATACAGCTCTCTCAGAACTGTTAATAAATGCAACGTCTTCGGGCAGTAGCAGCCACACAGTCAAAATTTCTTGCGAAATTTTCTAGTTATGTTTACTGTTGTGAACAGGTTTATGATGGAACAATAATAGATCCTATATGAAACTGCTCACAACATTGGTCTATGGAATTTCTTTAGTAACCGGGTCTTGATTTCTGGAAAGAGACATTACTGTTGACTTTTTCAAATATATTTTGCGGCTCTTTGAGCACTACAAGCCGAGAGCCATCTTGTCCCCAATATATTAAAGAGAAAACAGACATCTCTACAGCTGATACCTCCAAAACAAGACAACTCAAACCAAAACAAACTAGACTGATATATAGCAATACATTTAGATTTTTGGGTGAACTGTTCATTCAATGATTGTCTTGATTATTATTTTCATACATGTGATAATTTTAAGTTTGTGTAATTATAAATTCAGTTGTAGCACTGTGTTAATGCGAGGATGTGTTTACAAATGTGTTGCTTGATCAACTATTATCTGTTTATTTCTAGTTTCACTGCAATAAAGACAATTCCAGGATATCAAACAATTGCACCATTTAGAGACTCTGCCATTATTATTGAAAAACAACTGAAAACTATGACTAACAAAAGAACCAATTCCTAAAATCAGTTTTTTAAAATGCAAAATAACACAGATACAGCGGGTAAAATAAGTATTGAACACGTCACCATTTTTCTCAGTAAATATATTTTTAAAGGTGCTATTGACATGAAATGTTCACCAGGTGTCGGTAACAACCCAAGTAATCGATACATACAAAGAAAACCAAACAAATACGTTCATAAATTAAGTTATATGTAATAAAATGGAATGACACAGGGAAAAAGTATTGAACACGCTTACTGAAATTCATTTAATACTTCGTACAAAAGCTTTGTTGGTAATGACAGCTTCAAGACGCCTCCTGTATGGAGAAACTGGTCGCATGCATTGCTCAGGTGTGATTTTGGCCCATTCTTCCACACAAACAGTCTTCAAATCTTGAAGGTTCCGTGGGCCTCTTCTATGAACTCTGATCTTTAGTTCTTTCCATAGATTTTCTATTGGATTCAAGTCAGGTGATTGGCTGGGCCATTCTAGCAGCTTTATTTTCTTTCTCTGAAACCAATACAGAGTTCCCTTGGCTGTGTGTTTGGGATCATTGTCTTGCTGAAATGTCCACCCTCGTTTCATCTTCATCATCCTGGTAGATGGCAGCAGATTTTTATCAAGATTGTCTCGGTATATTTTTCCATTCATCCTTCCTTTAATTATATGAAGTTTGCCAGTTCCGTATGCTGAAAAACAGCCCCACACCATGATGTTCCCACCTCCAAACTTCACTGTTGGTATGGTGTTTTTGGGGTGATGTGCAGTGCCATTTGACCTCCAAACATGGTGTGTATTATGGCACCAAAGAGTTCAATTTTGGTCTCATCTGACCAGACTATATTCTCCCAGTATTTCACAGGCTTGTCTAAATGTTGTGCAGCAACTTTAAACGAGCTTCAACATGCTTTTTCTTCAGCAATGGAGTCTTGCGTGGTGAGCGTGTACAGGCCACAAAGGTTGGAGTGTATTACTTATTGTTTTCTTTGAAACAATTGTACCAGCTAATTCCAGGTCTTTCTGAAGCTCTCCACAAGTTGTCCTTGGCTCTTGGACAACTTTTCCTGTGTCATTCCATTTTATTACCCATGACTTAATTACTGAACTTATTTGTTTTGTTTTCTTTGTGTGTATGGATTACTTGGGTTGTTACCGATACCTGGTGAAAATGTCATGTCAATAGCACCTTTCGAAATATATTTAATGAGAAAAATGGTGACGTGTTCAATACTTATTTTACCCGCTGTATAAGA
>NW_026549438.1:0-415 GCF_027596085.1 Anoplopoma fimbria | reverse complement strand
GTGTGGCTGTGATGTGTGGCTGTGATGTGTGACTGTGATGTGACTGTGATGTGTGGCTGTGATGTGTGGCTGTGATGTGTGGCTGTGATGTGTGACTTTGATGTGACTATAATGTGTGACTGTGATGTGTGAGTGATGTTTATCGTTCATGTGACTGTGATGTGACTGTGATGTGACTGTGACTGTGATGTGTGGCTGTGATGTGTGTGGCTGTGATGTGTGACTGTGATGTGTGACTGTGATGTTTGACTGTGATGTGACTGTGATGTGACTGTGATGTGTGAGTGATGTTTGACGTGTCTGTGATGTGACTGTGATGTGACTGTGATGTGATGTGTGGCTGTGATGTGTGTGGCTGTGATGTGTGGCTGTGATGTGTGATGTGATGTGACTGTGATGTGTGCCTGTGATGTGT
>NW_026549437.1:0-4225 GCF_027596085.1 Anoplopoma fimbria | reverse complement strand
AAAAAAACAAGTGCTATAGCTTGATCCGGGATGTTATGATGAAGTTAGGTTTCTGTTAAGAAGTGTGCAACAGTCTCTGATCTCTCGTTGCTGGGTCAGCCTGAGTCTTATTTCATTCATCTTGTTTTCAGCAACTGGACATTAGCTAGGAGCAGGCTGGGTAGTGAAATAACCTTAGGTCCAAGCTGTTTATTCCCTTCTACACGCGCTGCTATTGCCAAAGTAAAAACAAACTGCTTCACGGTCACCCATCCTTATCTTGTGCTGTCATAGTTTGGGAATATGCCATCTGGTTGTATGTCTCAGATGATGCTTGCTACATTGTCTCATGTGACCACCATCCAGTTTGGATTTACACACTCAGATTTGATTTGGCTTCAAGCTCGAAGGCATGTGGGTAGGCTGGACACCAGATGTCTGGTGCTCAGTGGCCTTGCAACTTAACTTTTCGTGAGGTGGGTTTGAGTTGCTGTATGCCTGGATTCCGGAAAATGGGAGTACATGATATTCCTAACAGCCCTAACCTGCACTGTTTCTGTTAATACAAATAGCAGTTGCCTGGATATAACTCCACTTCTATGAGTTTGTGCGTAGTCCTCCAAGTGCATTCTCAGCTGGCCCTTTGTTACCAGTTGCAAGCTGAAAAAAAGCAGAGTGGCGGGTGCGCCGCTGTTTTATAGGGCATGCATGCTACCACCTGATTGGGTGGTGATATACAGCGGGTAAAATAAGTATTGAACACGTCACCATTTTTCTCAGTAAATATGTTTCTAAAGGCGCTATTGACATGAAATGTTCACCAGATGTCGGTAACAACCCAAGTAATCCATACATACAAAGAAAACCAAACAAATAAGTTCAGAAATTAAGTTGTGTAAAAAAATTAAATGACACAGGGAAAAAGTATTTTCTTCAGTATACACATGAAGAAAGGGAGGTGCAAAAAGGCATGGAAAGCCAAGACACCAGCTGAAATCTATCAGTAATTAGAAAGCAATCCTAACCCTTGTCAGTGCAAATTAATATCAGCTGGTTCAGTCCCAACTGATGGCCTATAAAAAAAGGTGTCTCATTACCAAGGTGTCACACAAGAAACATCTCATGATGGGTAAAAGGAAAGAGCTCTCTCAACACCTTCGCAACCTTATTGTTGCAAAACATACTGATGGCATTGGTTACAGAAGGATTTCTGAACTTCTGAATGTTCCGGTGAGCACTATTGGGGCTATAATCCGGAAATGGAAAGAACATCATTCACCATAAACCGGCCACGACCAGGTGCTCCTCACAAGATTTCTGACAGAGGAGTGAAAATAATTATCAGAAGAGCCAAGGACTACTTGTGGAGAGCTTCAGAAAGACCTGGAATTAGCAGGTACAATTGTTTCAAAGAAAACAATAAGTAATGCACTCAACCGCCGTGGCCTGTATGCATGCTCACCACGCAAGACTCCATTGCTTAAGAAAAGTGCATGTTGAAGCTTGTTTAAAGTTTGTTGCACAACATTTAGACAAGCCTGTGAAATACTGGGAGAATATAGTCTGGTTAGATGAGATCAAATTGAACTCTTTGGATGCCATAATACACACCATGTTTGGAGGTCAAATGGCACTGCATTACCCCAAAAACACCACAACGATTCATGGAAACCTGCAGAACGAGAAAGCAAAAGGGCTTCAGGGTGGAAGTAAAGCTAAAATGCTTAATGGCACAGGTAATAGTAATGTGACTAGTAATAATAATGGTGGTAGCAGTCGGTGTCAGCAGGGCCGTAGCAGGATGCACATCCACGGTCCAGGTACAGCCACGATTTATAGAAGCCTGAGAAAGCACAAAGACTCCAGGGTACAAGCAAGTCAATAAGCGTAATAGTACAGGCAATAATAATAGTAATGTGACTAATAATGATAGTGGTAGTAGTGGGTGTCAGCAGGGCCTCAGTAGGTGGCACGATGACAGTCCAAATATAACCCCGATTCCTGGGAACCTGCAGGCGAGAAAGCACAAGAACTCCGGGGAAGAAGCAAAATCAGTAATGTGCATAAATAGGGGAGATTAATACATAAAGAAGGAGGGAGAGAAGAGGAGAGGAGCTCAGCGTATCCTAGGTAGTCCCCGGCTGTCTAGGCATATAGCAGCATATCTAGGGGCTGGACCAAGGCGAACCTGAACCAGCCCTAACTATAAGCGCTATCAAAAGGAAGGTCTTAAGCCTGCTTTAAAAGTGGTGAGTGTGTCTGCCCCCCTGGACTGAAACTGGAACCTGGTTCCCACAAGAAGAGGAGCCTGATAACTGAAGGCTCTGGGCTCCCATCCTACTTTATATACTCTCTAGGAACCACAAGTAACCCTGCATTGATTGAGCGCAGCTTTCTTAGTTGGGTAATATGGAACTATAAGTCCTTAAGATAAGACGGTGCCTGGCCAGTTAGAGCTTTGTAGGCAAGTAAAAGAATTTAAATTCTATTCTTGATTTAACAGGGAGCCAGTGCAGAGAAGCTAATACTGGAGTAATATGATCTTTTCTTAGTTTTTGTTAGAACACGTGCTGCATTCTGGATCAACTGTAAAGATCTAAGAGACCTATTAGATAAATAAGGGAGTTACAGTAATCTAGTCTAGAGGTAACAAATGCATGAACTAGTTTTTTTTTTCGCTTGAGACAGGATTTGCCTTGATTTCCGCAATGTTAAAAATTAAAATTAAAAAAGGCTGTCCTTGAGATCTGTTTTATATAAGAGTTAAAAGACAGATCCTGGTCAAAGATAACTCCAAGGTTCTTAACGGTAGTGCTGGATGCTAGAGCAATGCCATCTAGAGAAACTATATCGTTAGATAATTGAATTCGAAGGTGATCTGGGCCTAGTAGGATAACTTCTGTTTTTTCAGAGTTTAACATTAAAAAGTTACAGGTCATCCAGGTTTTTATGTCCGTAGGACATGCTTGAAGTTTAGAGAACTGGTTAGTTTCGTCTGGCTTAATTGATAGATATAACTGGGTATCATCTGCATAACAATGAAAGTTTACTGAGTGTTTTCTGATAATATTCCCCAAGGGAAGCATATATAAGGTAAATAAAATAGGTCCAAGAACAGACCCCTGTGGAACTCCGTGACTAACCCTGGTTTTCATCGAGCTTTCATTGTTTACATATACAAACTGAGATCGGTCTGATAAATACGACTTAAACCAGCTAAGTGCGGTTCCTTTAATGCCTATAAGATGCTCCAATCTCTGTAATAGGATTTGGTGATCAATGGTATCAAATGCAGCACTAAGGTCTAGCAATACAAGTACAGAGACAAGTCCTTTGTCTGAAGCTATTAGAAGGTCATTGGTAATTTTCACCAGTGCCGTCTCTGTGCTATGATTCACTCTAAATCCTGACTGAAAATCCTCAAATAAACTATTGTTATGCATAAAGTCACAGAGCTGATTTGCTACTGCTTTCTCAAGGATCTTAGAGAGAAACGGAAGGTTAGATATAGGTCTATAGTTAGCCAACACCTCTGGATCAAGAGTAGGTTTCTTAAGAAGAGGTTTAATTACAGCTAGTTTGAAGGCCTGTGGTACATGGCCCGTTAGTAAAGACAGATTGATAATTTCTAATAAAGAATTGCTAATTAAAGGTAAAACTTCCTTAAGCAGCCTAGTCGGAATCGGGTCTAAGAGACAGGTGGAAGAGACTTAGAAATAGTTAAAGTCAATTGTTGAAGGTCGATGGGAGAAAAGCCATCTAAATATATTTCAGGTTCTACAGCTATGGATCGATCGGTACTGGTTGAGGGCAGTAGATTATACATTTTTTCTCTAATAGTTAGAATCTTATCATTAAAGAAGTTCATGAAGTCACTACTACTGAGGTTTATAGGAATACACGGCTCAACAGAGCTGTGACTCTCTGTCAGCCTGGCTACAGTGCTGAAGAGAACCCTAGGATTGTTCTTATTTTTCTCTATTAATGCTGAATAATAGGCTGCTCTAGCATTACGGAGTGCCTTCTTATATATTTTAAGACTGTCTCGCCAGACTAACCGCGCTTCATCCACATTGGTGGAACGCCATATCCTTTCCAAGTTTTCGCGATATTTGCTTTAAATCGCGGGTTTGAGGATTATACCATGGAGCAAACCTCCTTTCTTTTATTAGCTTCTTTTTTAGAGGAGCTATAGAGTCTAGTGTCATTCGCAGTGAGCATGCAGCACTATCAACAAGATGGTCAA